>NW_024357613.1:7593415-7742124 GCF_014805655.1 Passer montanus | reverse complement strand
TCAGTTGCTCCCGGGCCCGTTCCGTACGGCCCGCGCGCCGCCGCCGCCCGCGCACCGCGCAGGCGCCAAGGCGCCCATTGGCCGCCGGCCGCTCCTCCCCGGCCGCGCTTCCTCCTCCCGCTCCGCCCCCGCTCCGCCTCCGCCCCGGCTCCCGCCCTCTCTCTGCCCCGCTGCCTCTCCCCTTCCTCTCCCCGTCCTTCCCCGCCCACCCCCGGGCGAAGCGCCGCCCGCCGCTCCTCCCAGGACTGACAAGCCACCGGGGTTTCCCTACTTAGCTGGGCGTCCCTTGGCGGGCCAGCCACCACAAGTGGTTTCTGGGCGCCTCGTACATGAAGGCCGCCTTGGCACTGCTGTTCAGCTGCCTCCCTTGTGCCCACAGAATCATGGAATCATAGAATGGCTTGGCTTGGAAGGGACCTTAAAGATCATCTACTTCCAACCCTTTTGTGGTGACTTCAGATTTACCAGGGTGCTCAGAGCCTCATCCAGCCTGGGCTAGAACCCCTCCAGGGATGGGGCAGCCACAACATCGCTGTTCAACCTGCTCCAGTGCCAAACCACCCTTACAGTAAAGAATTTCTTCCTAACACTTAATCTAAACCTACCCTCTTTCAAATTGAACCCATACCCCCTTGTCCTGTCTCTACATGTTGTTATAAATAGGCTTGGCCCATCTTTCCTGTAAGTTCCCTGTGCTGCCTGTCCCTGTCCCCGACCTTTCTCTGGTGTCTTGTCTAGACTTTACCTAAACCTCATTTTCCTTCTCAGCTTTCTCAGTTCACTCATTCCCATGCTCCCTGACACAGGTTCTCCTGGTCTTTTCTGATGTCTTACATATGGAGATCCAGCCTTCCTATGTCTGTAAGGCAACGCTCGTATCCCCAAACACACACAATTCCCATCAAGCTTGGGAAATGGTGTTCAGTGCATTTGAAATTCAAGCTAGGTATTACTCCTATCATTTACTGCAGCATCTCCATTGTGTGTCACAGCCACCACAGAATGGGGGCCAGGGCAAAAGTCCTAAAAACCTGTGCCTGGCACAACTCAGCTTTAAGTGCACGCTGTGCACCCAGAGGCTTCTGGGTCTTTTTTTAAAAATCCAGTTCTTTGGATTGCCGTGGTTTGATTTTGTTCCAAAATGAATGCTTTTCCAGTTTTGCCTGGATTTTGGGTGCAAAATAGCAGCAGTGCACAAAACTTCCTTCTAGTAAGAAAGTTGCTATAAAAAGTTTTGCTGTTGCTGCTACAGCTTGCTCTGAAAGCTTTGCTGTGATTTAAAATGCTTCATTTGCTCCTGTGTCTGTAAGAATCTCTCATTTCCTTCTTTAAATTCCTGTCTAATTAAAAAAACAGTACATCATGGTTAAATAAAACTGTACCCAGGATAACCCTGATTTCCATATGCAGATTTATCTGCACTGACAGCCCCCTCTCCCTCTCTTAGTCTTTCTGTTTCCTCTCCCTCCCTCACTCTCCCTCTTTCTCTTCCCCTCTCTTTCTCTCCTTGTCTTTTTGTCTCTTTATGTCTATTGCATTATGCCTGAATAATTTTCCGTCTTTTTTTTCCTCCTCTCTTGCACGCACATGCTAAAATAACTAGACAAAGATGCAAGGTGGTTGCTGCAGTCCCTGTCTCTAGGACAAAACCAAGAAAGCTTGTGATTGCAATGCCACCTTTCCTTTTTTTTTTTTTTCCTTTTTTTCTTCCCCAGCCATGCTTGGTGATTAAACTTCCTCAGGATGGGGAAGAAAAAGGAGCTGGAAATGAAATAGGGTTGAGGAAAAATCCCATTGCAGCAGCTGCAGCCAGTGGTGTCTGCTGCCAGATGTGCGAAGGTTCCTGGGGTCCTTGTCACTAAAAGGCAGTATTCAAATATTTGGAGACAAAAGCTGCATCCTCAGTGATCATTTTCTTTATTTAACATGGCAGCAGGCATCGTGTGGGGAAAAATCAACATGCTGGATGTTGAATCGGACTTTTCTCCTTTCTGGGATGAAAGGATATTATCTATCCCGTGCCAAGAGGGAACTGAGGTAAGAGAGCTGATCCAGCTCGGGTTTTTTTCCTACTATATTTCCTAAGCATCTTTTCTGAAACAACCTATATATATATGAGTCTGTGTGTGTGTCTATATACATGTTTCTGTGTTTGTATATTTGTGTATTTGATTTCAAGGCAGTGAGTGGTAATGCTTTTTTTTCTCTGCCTTCACATCAACCCAGAGAAAGTTAATTCACAATATATATTCAGGGCTTGTTCAGAAGGGTCGTTTTGCGGGAATTTTTTTGAATACCTTTTTGTTTCCAGAGAAGACTTCAGCAGTGACATCATGGTCGGCTGCTGATATTAAACCCTATTTTCAAAGTCTGTAAAAAAAAAGCCAGTAACTTTGTGATAAGAAATTGTGCAGGAGATTCATATGCTCTATTTTTCAGTTGCTCTCTAAATATTGGAAGTCTTATTAAAGCGATAGTGAGAATTTTTTATTATTATTATTTCTAGCACAGAAGCGATGAATGCTGCATAATTAAGTACAGTATTTAATTTGGCTGTTGTGAAGCAAAAGAATAAGGTAATAATTTTTATTGTACTAATCAGACTCAAGATGTTCTCTGTGTTAATTGGGTTAAAAAAATTGCAGTACTTATTAGAAATTCTAATTTCACAATGCAGCACTGACAATAAGCTCAGCCAGTGAATTATTCACATCTTTAATTTGCTCTCTTAATGACAGTGTTCTGTAATCAGAGTGCAGCGACTGCTTCCTATGCATTATGTATGATGTTCAGGACTTAAATGCAGGACATTATGAAGCCTCTCAGTGGCTCAGTAATTAGTTTTCCACAAGACAGGGCTTAGATATTCACAGATAAAAGTCTACAGCTGAGATAATGTTAAGGTGGTGACTCATGCTAACAAAAGCAGGGAAGTTCAAATTTAATGCCGAAACTGCTCTCCATTCTCCCTCGTTGTGCGTAGGTGCAGGGGGAGGGGAAGAAAGTCTTCCAAAGTAGCCCGCCATGGTGAGTACACCGCGGACAGCCCCAAGGGGCAGCCCGGGCTCCTTTCTCTCCTGGCCCCTGTTTTTGGCAACTTTACTGCTCGGAGGGTGGAGGCGGAGCTGCGTTTGGTGCCTCTTTGTAGTGGTTGAGAAAAGGGCAGTCATGTACACACTGTGAGAGAGCAATCATGTATAGGTGAGATGTATTTCAAAGGATTTCATTTGGAGCACTGACGTTTGTAACTTTGTCAAGTTTACGATGTTTTGAATGGGAGCTACTTTGTTATGTGTAGGAACTTTGAGAGCACCTGATACTCCTCGCTATATCGCTGTTGTGCCTATTTCAGCTGTCATGGTCTTTATACATTTTAGAAACTTCATTTTCTAATAGTTTAGTTCTCACCATCCAAAAGATGAGTTGTGATGCAGGTTTGTTCTTTTTGTCTTGGATCATTTACCTGGTGTTAGATCAAGTGATTTAAATGTAGGGGATAAGTATGGCTATGTAACTTTCCTACTTATACATGCTGCTTATTGTAGAATAATAGGCAAGAATATTGAAATGGAGCTGGAAAATGGTAGGTTTTCTGAACTTAGTTGCTAATCAGACTGGGAGCTGTACATTTGTCCTGTATTCTCCCTCCCATTAGTTAGACATTTTTATTGTAAGCAAAATAACTGAGTAGAGAAGGTTCTTTACTTTGTGTTAACTCTCCAAAGACTCCAAAGACTTGTGGCCTTTGTACAAGAGTGTGATTCTAATTATTGAAGTTGATCTGCTTGTAAAAAGTTTAGGATTAAATTAAAAACAAATAAAACAATAAAGATCCCAACTTAATAATAACGTAGAGATATATTAATAAGAATTTGGAGTACATCTAGATTTTTAAGCAAAATATTGTAAAACTAATTCCTTTAAATTTTTCAGCAAAGTCTACATCTGGAATTCAGTGTTAGAAGCTATTGCTAGTGTTTGGCATTAAGGCCATGGGACATGTTACTAAGTAATTGCTTTTAGCAAGCAAAATCCTATATCCTATGGCTGGATCAGATATTGGTCGTATATAGTCCAGCCCTGAAAGTTGTTATCATTAAACTGTTGAATAAAGAAGCTGCAGACTGGATCAATGTAACTTGGTGATTCATAGATTATATTGGATTGTATATATGAAGAACTTGATTTGGTCTTTTCCAGAAAAAAGACTTTCCTTCCAAGTCAAGATCCCACAGCAAGTGGGTCACTCACTACGTGGCTACATTTCTTCAGTCACTTCAGCATGGAATCATACAACTGAAACTTATTCCCTGAAGGTGTCATACCTGCCCCCTCCCTCTTCCTCCAAAGCCACAATCAATAAAAGTTGTCTTTTTAAGTGAGCACTTGCTTGTCTGCCTAAAGATTTGTTATGATTACTTACCTAAGTATGTTATCTATTCCAGCATTTCACTAGTCTTCCCATTAGAATGGTTTTTGTGCTTTCTGATCTTGTACTTAACCTGCTGAAAGTAAATTACTTGAACCCATTAGCTTTTGTTAGTTAGTAGTTATAGGGATTTTTCTTTTCCTCTTTGCCCCAGACTCACATATTTGAGATTCTCAGTCATGTTTCCACTGTTATTCTTTTAAACAATCCCTGGTCTTTGTTTTCTTCTTTATAGAAAAAAAAAAACCAAAACCCAACAATATTATTCTTGTATTTCCTTCATTTTTGTTGCTGTGATCTGGACTCTCATTATTTCTACTTTCTTGAAATGCAGTGTTCTAGACTTAGATGTAATTTCATATGTTGTATAAGTTCTATATTTTCACTTAATGAAATGGAGTTGTCACTTCTTAAGAAAATCTAGTTTCCGTGAGAAAATGACTTGCATGTGGTGGCTACAATAACATCTGTTAATCCAGGATACAGTCTAGGGTATCTACAGTACAATTGGAAAAGGTGCAGCATGTGTCTGAACAGGTTTTTAATTTGAGGATTTATGCTTCTAGCAGGAGTCTTTATGGATATTGTTTCCAATATCCTTATCTCACAAGATAAGTACCTGTGACTGACCTGACTAGTGATGTCCAGATGTGAGCTATCCAGCAGTAAAGAATATCTGAAGTGTTCAATCTTCAGGATTGTTTCAAATTGTAGAAGTACTATTGCACAGTCAAAATTTTATAATGCCCATGTTATAAAGTAAATGGGTGGTTAGAAGTTAAAATCTGAACTTTTCCAATCAGATTAGACAACCTGAATTTGAGGCACAATTACAGGCAGGCAAGAATACTTTTTTACAAAAGTGGCAAGGCTATTACTAGCAATCAAAAATAACAGTCCATAGTTAACTGTGTAGCAGTATGTTTTGGGTTAAAAAAACCCCAAACATCATTCAGAAAGTTATCCCATTCTAACTAGCCTAGAAGGTTGACTCTACATCTGAGCTGTGCATCTGGGAAAGTGCCAATTGTTGTTTACCCAATCTATTAGAGTAAAGTGGAGGTCCATTCAGTCTTAGCTCAGAGCAAGGAAGGTCCCAATATCTTTCCTGGGTCAGAGTAAGATAGTTCATACTATCCTTGAGTTGTCATGGCATGGGAGGAGAATTACACTTATGAAGTCAAAATGGAAATCATGTGTCTGAAGAGTTAAAGATGACTGGCTGTGCTTCCAGAGGATCAGGTTTAATAGGTTAAAAAAGACATAAGGATACCAAGAAAAATTTTGAGGACCTTTACATGGTTACACAGACATCTAGTTCATATATCTGCAATGTATTTTTAACTTTTATTGTCCCCTTACTGATATGTGACTTCTCTGGTTTTGGAATATTGCAAGTCTTTTGGAGTGATCTGATTCATATTTCTTTTTTGTTCATATATCAAAAAGCAAGAAAAATAGTCTTAAATCTGTTCAATTTTATTGAAAAAAGTTAAGAAAAATCCATCCATAGTATATTTCCAGGAGTTGTATTTTGTACTTTTGTTTATATTGCTCCAGGCTTAAGTACCATTATAAATATGAGGTTCTGAAGTGGTATGATGAGTTAAATATTTCTAAATGTCTTCTCTTAATCTAGCCTAATAATGCAGTCTTTTCATTTGCATAATTCCCATGAAAGCCAGTGGGAGTACTACATTACAGAAGGAATGATAGACACATATGCCAAGATGTCTTCATTTTGAGTCACTGTTTTAATGTGATTGACAAAGAAGAAAGTTGACTAAAAGAAATATACACTGAGAGTTGAAAGAGGGTTATTGATTATTGATTATTTTTAAATGTTTCTGTTTTGCCATTGAAACATATAAGCCAATAGAATGACAGTAGTCAGAATATCTGATAGAAATCTCAAACGAATTTATATTCACTAATGCTTTCTAGGAAATATTCATAAGTAGAACATATGCATTCTAGTCTGTAAAATTCCATAGAATTGATTCGCTATTAAGAATTCCAACCTATATATATACCTATGTATATATTGTGTAAAATAGAATAGCAATAAATATTCATAATGTAAACCAGTTTGTCTTTTTTTGCAAAGTCAAGCTGGAAATACCATAATATACTGGTTGAGTTCAAATAATCTTCTGTAAAATGTAAATCCATAAAACTTTGCAGTTCTTATCTGTAATAGGCTGGAAAAAATAGTAGTAGGAATACTTAATACTGCACAAAAGCATCTCGCTGCTTCCAAGTGGCTTTTCTTCTGTGTTATCATCTATTTATATTTCCTGTACTGACTCTCATCCAAGGAACTACTTCATATCCTCATCAAACCTGAGTTTTCTTTTTTTGTGTGCTAATTTTTCTGCCTTTCCTTTTAAGCTTTTCCCCATGCTCTTTTTGAAGCTCATGAATCTTTTCCAATTCCCAAAGTGTCCCTCCTTAAAATTCTTGTTTTGTTTCTATATGTGTATGCAACAGTCCTTGAGGTCTTCATATCACACTATCTTTTTTTCATTGTTTTCTTGGAGTATCCCATTTCTTGTCTCTTACATTATTTAGATTGCAATCATTGGTGAAAACAAGGGCTTTTTCTGTGCTTCTAGAGAGGATAAAATAAAGGGGTTGAGACTCTTTCTAGTAGTAGGAATACAAAAAGTGTATGAAGTTAATAATTTTAACTGCCTCCCTTCTAATCCCCAGTAACACAGGCTTTTCTACTTGTAACAACTTCTTTGCAATAGAATTTCATCTGGATTCTGGGACATTGACAGGGCACAAGAAAACTGAGAAATAAAGGGGCCACCTACAAGCAGAGCAAAACTTATCCTCAAAATATTTCTGTTCAGTGTTCTCTGTTTACTATCTTTGCTTCTCCAATATAATACTTCATCAGAGAGACCCTAGGTCCAATAAAAATATTCAGAAAGTTTTTTGTCTCTCAAGTACATACATTCTTTTTGGTGTGTGGTACACGGTGACAATACGGACTCTGTTGGTCAAGATGAAGGATTGTGTCAGTCCAGCTGTAGACTGAGGGGTTTGGGTTTGTTTGGTTTTTTGTGTTTTTTTTTTTTTTTCCCCAGAAGAATAGCTTTAGCTCAGAGTGATTGTGGTGCAGCTGTCTATGAGCATTTTGGTGTACTGTGTTGGTAGCATCAAATATGAAGGTGTACTTGGAGAAGTGGAAGGCACAACTGTGCAGTCCAGTATGAAGCTTAGCAGAAAGCTCTGGCTAAACCATATCACAAACTTTTTGATGCAGAATTTTTTAAACCAGAATATTTGCTTTGCCATCACTGCCTGGATTTTTAGTTGGCAGTATTTGAATGAAGGCAGTTCATTTCAAAGTGGTGCAGTTCTCTGACTCCAGCTATCACTCTCCACCTCATACTGTTTAGTGTTGGGACTAAAGGCTGGGCTCCCACTTTGCTAGTCAGCAAAGCTCTTCTTCCTGACTTGTCCAGAGGCTGTAAGTTTAGAAAGCAGATCAATGTTTTGTGTGGATGTGAATGTGGGTATCATGCAAAGGCGCTCAGTGTAAACCATATTTACAAACGTGTAAAAAGCAAAGTAGCTAGCTTTGACCAGCATAATTTGAGAATTAGAGAAATCATTCAAGAAACCGTATCTCCAGTGAGCTTCATCTGTGGTTTCCAACACCATACTGTTTTGTCCATTCTTGTGCAATTTCAGAAATATTCCCTTTTCCTTTTCTCAGTGCCTTGTGCACTTTGCCTCAATGTAACCTGACCAAAAAAAAAAAAATCAGATGATATTGGACACTTAGCATAACTTCAAAGACTGCATTTAAAAATATGTTGATTTTTTTTGGACCCTCTGAAGATTGCAATAATATTTATATAGTGGAAGGAAGAAAGTGCTCTGTATATCTCAGGTCCTCCTTTATCAACTTAGGAAACAGATATAATTAGCAAATATGATTCAAAGGTGATGGCTCATATTCAGTTTCTCATTCTACATAGTTCATCTGCATGATGCCAGGAACTCACTTCTTTCTTGCATCTCCATTCCTCAGCTGTGTAATATAAAAGGAAACCTTCCTACTTTTCACAGAATCTAAAGTTCAAATCTCTTTGGGCAGCATGAATTTTCATGCAGGTTTTGTCTCTCAGTATGTCATTAAAGCATGCCAGTGACATCTTAGGATCGTTTAAAGACACTGGGAGGCTCCTAGATAATCTAGGACTTGAGCAAATGTACAAAAACAGATTGGTATGTGCAAGTATGGAGATTAACCAGTGTTTCTAATGGTCATCATAAAGGTGTTCTGATGAGCATCTGTGTAGTGAGATTCTTGAAAGAGGTGGGGAAAGGGCTGATTATTAAAATGATAAACACTTTGCAGAAAGGGTCATTTAATATGCTGCCTGTGAAACATCTTTTACATAAAACATCTTTTTATAACTCTATTTCAAGATTTGCATGAGAAATTTGTCAAAATACTAATTATTAGAAGAAGCTCTGCATTGAAGCCTTCAAATTCAATTGTGTTCTCTAGTTTTGTTTTGCTTTTCATTTATTTTAGGTCATGTTTTTGTGTTCATGCAAAGTTTTGCACATCTTTAATATGATTTCCCATTGCTCTGTTTCTTAGGGCTTGGTAGGAGCACCATCATATAGCCCTGAAGCTTTTCCTCACTCATTTAGATTTCATTAACCATGGTGCTTACTTCAGTGTGTGGGATAAGGCTGTCTGAACTGTGTCGTAAAACTGTTTTTTTAGCTACTTATGCTAAAAATATATTTACAAAATTATTTCCTATTAAGTTTGTGGGGTGTGTGTTGTTTTTTTTTTTTCCCTTGGAAAAAGTGATTAGTGAAGAAAGGATGACCTTTCTCTTTAAAGGCATTCCAAAACATTACAGGAACCAGTAAAAACAATGCTTTTAAAAATGCAGCTAGAAATCACTTCAGGTTGTCCAAATATGAGCTGTTAGCCAGTACACTAAGAACACTTATACAGATACTGTTTTTATCATTTGATATCAAAGCCTTTGCCCAAGTAAATGAGCTCACCCTTCATTTTGCAGATGTCCTGGCTACCTAATTTGTAAAATATGGGTGTAAAATGATGTAATCTTTGTTTTGACAGCAACAACTCAAATAAATATAGCTGAAACAGGCATTCTGGCTGAAGAGTTCAAAATAACAAACTTTAACATGGCTGTACAAAGGAGCTATTCTGCAGTGTCTGTCAGTCATGGATAAAAAACAGAAGAGTTTTGTTCCTCTATCTGGTATCTAACCTTCGAAGGCCTCAGTCTGTATGATAACTGCAAATAATGCTACTGTGATGATCCTATCTCCATGGTAGTATGTGAATAGGAGTTGTATTATCCTTTTGGCAGAGAAAGGTTATACTAGATAGAAGGGTGAGGATGATGTTTGATGACTAGATCTGAAATCTCTAGAGGGAAATTTTTTTCTGGCAAGAGAAAAGAGGACGTTTGTCTGTCTGACGTGCTTTTCTGTTTTGTAAAATCTCTTAAATTTTATTCTGTCTCCACTATTTTTAGGAAACACTCACAGAAGCTAAAAGACATTATATATATATTATTTTTTTTTAAATTTTTTTTTAGAGACTTCTCAGCAGGTTTCCTGATGAGAGTTTTGTGTTGCAATTTTCCAGGTATGCTTGCAAGATTTAAAAGTAATTTAAACTTTCCTTGTTGTCTGACTGACATATGCAGTTTAAGCTTGGAACAATAAAAGTAGAGAGCAATGAGAATAAATTGACAGCTGTCTCACAGCAAGCTAAACCTAGAGAAATGAAAATACGTTATGATGAAAACTGTATTGGAAAATGCATCTCAAATTAAGTACTGGGCATAAATAATGAATCATACCTAATTGCATGTTGCATATTCTAATAGATTTAACAATACTTACCAAAATAAGGAAGCCACTCTATTTGAAAAATGAAAATTATGCAATGGTGTCATATAACAAATTAGACCTAATAATTTCAAGTAGGTTGGTAAAAGCTGTAAAATTGTGCTGTAATTACATTTAGAGCTAGATGCTTTTAGTCAACCTTATCCAGTAAAACAACACTCCAAAGATATTGTAATTTATCCCCTGCTCAGACTGATGTGGTTTTCAGTATATGGCTAACCTTTGTAGACTAAACTAGAAAAATAAATTCTCCCACTTCAACACTCAGTACAAATTCAAGCTGAACATTCCAGGAGATTGTGAAAGCCCATCTTAGAGGAAGAGTGAATGGACCTCTCTTATCACTATTTCTTTGGGAAAAAAACCACCAGGTTTTCAGAGGTGCATTGAATGAATGGTATTTGTGTTTCACCAAGGGATGAATTATAAGCAGCCCTCACCACTCTGAGCGCATACAGCTGACCCCTACACTTTCATGGGAAAAGTTCCTGCATAGTCCCTTGTCCTTGTGCATGAACAAATATGGTTATTAGTAAAAAAACTCAAACAAACCCTAAGAATTGACCACTTGAAATAGTGGTGAAAATTTACAGTTTTATCTCAGTGTGATGGACAACTGCTCACTGAGGCAGACATTTGAATAGACAGATATTTGAGAAGAAATTCTTCTTACACTAATAAAAGGAAAAAAGATTTGTTTGTTTATTTGTTTGGCATGATGAACACCACAGACAATATTGTTGGTTGAAATTATGAAAATAGTTTTGACCTCATCTAGAGCCTAGTTAAGCTGAATTTTTATTTTTTAATGGAAGGTATATCATAAATCGTGCGGAAGCAATTAAAAAGAAAGCCAACAGGAAACTCACCAAGAAACTTGAAAAAGAGAATGAACACCACAGTTTGACTGTCATTCAACTTTTTGGGTGTTTACCAATAGAGAACACCTTTGTACTGATCAGTAAAGCAGCTGGATAATAAAAACTTGCCAGGTTTATGCAACAGAATGTGTTGGAGAACTTACACTAAAAATCTGGCAATTTAATTCAAATAGATTTATTTTAGAGTTTTTAAAAAATAACAGCTGGTTATTTAGTAACAGCAGTTTGAGATACTTCAAGATCAGGTTTTATGAACATTTATTTTGTGGAAATTGTTTCTTGTTCCTGACATTTTGGAATTCACATTTTTGACTGCTTTTGAGTATTTTGATTTTGATTTTATGTATTTAGCTAAGTTATACTTTAGATATTCACTGTAGAGTAGGGAGCATTTTTAGATAAATGTTGCCAGTCATCTTTACTAATTGAATAATCGCTTGTATATTAGCACGGTGGTTTAATCTTTTTGAAATCAATACTATATCTTAATACTTCTTAGAGAGTGCTATTATTAGCCGGGAATCAGCTAGATATATGAGATAATCACAGCTACACAAAAGCCACCTATCCGTTATAAATAAACAGTATGATAATTAACCCACAAGATTCTTCCTGACCCTAAACTGAGGATCAATCAGGCTGGTTGTGTTGTATTTGAAGTGCAAGTACACTGGCTAGGATCTCAAAAAATAATATCACTGAACTAGCATATTCTTTTTTCTGAGCTGCTGTATTGTACGTCTTAACACAGCAGCTAAATTGAAGGCAGCTTTGTGGTGATGCAACACTGCTGTCTACTTCTGCTTCAGGACATACCTTGATCTGAACGAATATTTGGGATGTCTTCCCAGTATATACTGTTGGAAATACAAGTTTCAGTCTCTTTCCATATTCATTTTGAATAGTAGATTTTTGAAACTTGAGGTTCAAAATATTAATGCTTCTCAAAATATTATTAGTTCACAAGACAAAGCAGAATTCTATTTTACCAGTGTTAACACTGTTTATGAACTTTCTCTCTTTCCAGATCAACTGTAAACATTGTTAATAAAGTCAAGTAAATTTTTGTGGGAGGCTCAGTCTGATATGAGATTTTTTCCCATTTAAATTCTGCATAGTTAAGTTACAAGTAATAACAGAAGTGATATCATCCATGTCTTGTTCCTAACAGTGTTCTCCAACTGCTGCTTTCAACCTATATCAGATACCGAGCCAGTTGGACTTTTGATCTGATCCCATTCAAATGTTCTTAAAGCAACTGTTATACCAAAATCTGATCCAAAGAATAGATGAGCTTCCTATTGCAAAGAAAACAGTGTGGCATAGTAGCAAAATGCACATTTCCTTACACATTGCACATTTCACTAGTTATTTGCAGCATTTTTTGGCAGAATGTTGGAAAAAGTAGAAGTTATTAAAGATACTTCAATTCCATACCAGTTTTGGACATTTTTATGGGCATGATTATTGATGATCAAGAGCAGTGAGAACTAGATTGCCTGTTTTGGTTATTAAAATGAGATTTGTGGAAGTTTGGTGCATAAATGCTAGATAATGGCAGTCAATGGAAATCAGTACTCTTACAGTTGCCTAAACCAGCACATCCCTTAAACTCAGCACATATATGTTACTCTGATCTTAATTTCCCCTTAAATTTAAGTTCTTGCATTTAGCTACCTGGTGCGACCGCTGCACTCTTGCTTCTCTTCAATGTCTGTTAAAATCTAGTGATAAAAAGCGTGGCACTGAAATGCTGCCTTCATCTTTGGAGGTGTCTGATATGTTTTGGGAGAGGTACTTGTGCGCTCTCAGTGCAGATGGGCAGCACTAAGATCTGCAGAAATCCCTAAGTGTGATCACATCTGTGTTTTCATGTAGCACGTTTTAACTACCAGGTTGTTCAATAGTCTGAGAGAGATGATGGGGGAGCCAGTGGGTGCTGAGCCACACTGCAGGCAGGAATGCCAGATTCTTAGTGCAAAGGAGAAGAAGAAAGAGTGGTGGGCTGCACGCCAAAGAGATGGAGAGAGTGGAATGAGCAGCATATTGGTTGGTTTTATGCTTTAAATTAGAGAGTTTTGGTTTAAGAAATAGTCCTGTAAAACTAAATTAATCCATATTGCCTATAGGTTTGGATTTCTGAGTTGATATTTTAATTGAGTAATACTCAGGTTGCAATATAAACTTAATCTGTGTTAAACAAAAGAGAATCCATTTGAAAAGGGGGCCTTTAATGAGAAGTGAGGTTTACACTACTAAGTAAAAGTTGCATTCATGTTGCATTTTCTTTTTCTTGTAGCTAGCAGACAATCAATACAGCTATCTGCTTTCACAAAGTTTGTAGGAATGTTAAATCTTTGAGACCTTTTCCCATGTATTGGACTTAGATGGAATTGGTTACTGGAAGTGATCAAGAGGAGCTGAGCAAAGCAGCTCATTTTTTTCAGGAAACCATGTAAAAAGGAACAATAGTCTTTGGTTCAAGGAGCTTTTTGTTCTCTCTGAGTCTACAAAAAATGCTGCCAAGCTTGGTGTCTTAGTAAAGATATGGTGTTTCTTTCATTTAAACTAATTTAAATATACTCATTATTTCTTATTCATAGAAACCCGATCTATATCCTGAAGAATCAGGTCAGGTGCCAGGCTTTTAGGAGTAAGAGCTTCTGATGGGAAGCTATTACTGATGTTTCTTTCTACTCTTAGCCTAGAAAACTGAACCACATGCCCTGCATTCCTATTTCTTTACTGTCCTCTGCTCTTCATATCTCTATTATTTTGTGGTCTACAGTATTCACTGTTTTATTTTTCCAACTGATTATTTTATTATTTTGCAATGGATTATTCACTTCCCTAGCCCCAAATAATCCATTCCTTTTCCTCAATTCTTTTATCATTAATAGCAAAAAAAAAAAAAAATAAAAAAAAAAATCAGCAATTATTGCCAGGTAGACATTTTCTGAGCTTTTAAAAAAGCATCAGGTTTCTTTCTTATTGCTTTAAAAATCTTTAGAAATTTTACCCAAAATTATGTCATTTTATGTTTTCTCTGTATCATCAATTTTCTTAATCTAGGAAAAGAAAAAATATTGTAATATATCTACAAAGATGAAGTGATAAATAGTAAAAAGTTGACAGTTGGTAGTAGTACTTTAATAGAATCATCTTCGATAACAACTCCTCTGGTACCTGTTATATGTGCTCATGAATAGCCACTGAACTAACACAAAACATCTGCTGCTTTGGCTGAATTTAAATGCCCCAATCTGACAACCTTGTTAAGAAATTTAGCAGTGGTCTAGAATGGAAATTCACGTACCAGTCATGATCCATCAAAGGGAGTGAGACTCCATGCACACAGAAATATATGTTAGCAGATCCAAAGATTTTGTGGTGAATATTATTTTGTATTGCTATGTTTTACGTTGTGGTTAATGGTTCAGAGTTAGGGAGTGTTGTAATTATACAGGTAAATATGCAGGCACTACCTACTATGTAGCCCTGAAAAAATAGGCAGAAAAATGTGTTTATTTAAAGTGGATTCACTGATGCATGCATGCGCAGATTTTATAGAGTAATAAAACTCTGCATGCAAGACCTGTTCATATTCCAGATTCTTAAAATTTTCTAGGATTCCTCACCTAAAGAACACTAAAAGAAATATTCCTTTTACAGTATCACAGGCATTTACAGTGTATTTTAGGGGAGTATTTTATATGACGTATGTGGAAATTAATTTTTCAAGGAAAAAAGCACTCTTACATACTTATAAATTTCTGTGACTTTTCTCACAATATCATTTTTTTCTGATTGTGTTACTTGTGTGACTGAAGGTAAAAAGCTTCTTACCTCTTTTATCAGTGAAAGTGACTGATACATGTTTTATTTTTGGAAATCATGGAGTGGACTTACTGCTTTCTCACTGCTTTTTAAAAACTGAGTGTAATGGAGATTCTGTTTTACATATTGAAATCTAAGCTTTCTGATATTTCCATCTTATGCCTTCTAACTTTTCCAGTTATTTTTTAGAAAAAATCCTGATGGTATGACTTAAGAAATCTTAAGGTTGCCACAGTTACTCTTTTTGATCTTCAAGTGCCTTTTTTCCTCTAGCTCTTTCATCCTAGCTTCTTGTGGTCGGCTTGAAAATCAAACATACTGGAAAGTAAAATAAATAAATCTTTTAATGTGTATTGCAATGTTCCTGATTCAAATACTTCAACACTTAGAAATAAGTGTTTAGACATATTTAGTCTGTCAAAGTCTATATTTTTTTTTAATCAAAAGGAACAGAATGGAGAAAAAGAAAGTATACAAATTGTGTACTAAATGGAAATATTCAAATCAAGTTTAGATTTCATTCTTGAATCTCAATAGCACATTTGTGTGACATGGTTCTGCAAATCCAGACAAGGTAATCTGTAGAAAAGTAATGCAGAGTCCTGCTCCTGGGGAAGAAAAACCCCAGTACCAGCACAGGCTGGGGGCTGACCTGCTGGAAAGCAGCTCTGCAGGAGAGGATTTGCTGGCTGGTGGGCAGCCAACCAATGGGCAGAAACTGATGGACAGGGAATTCCATCTCAATATGAGGGAGAACTTCTCTACTGTGCAGGTAGAGCACTGGAGTCTCACTGGAGAGATGTTGTGGAGTCTCCCTGACTGGAGATATTCAAGAACCACCTGGGCAGAATGCTGTGCCATGTGCTCTAGGATGACCCTGCTTGGGCAGGCAGGCTGGAGCAGATGACCCAATGTGGTCCCTTCCAGCCTCACCCATCGTGTGATTCTGTGATTCTATAAAGCACAGCTTGTTAAATTCTAAGTTGTCTTAATACCATGACAACTGGAACAGACTTGAGACTGGATGTACAAGTTCCTGGGGCTTCTCCTTGAAGGTGCTTAGCTATTTTTCTGCAAATTTACAGAAGTACTTTAAGTACAAAGTTTCTGTATTTGATACAATGTTGGCAAAAATGTAGTACATGAAGGAGAAACAATTTAAAGAGCTACTTGAAAGTTGTTTCTTGTAGCAGCTGGCCAACATAGACTTATTGCTACGGTTTTGTGGGAAAGTAGCAGGACCTAATTTTTACCAAATGTATGTATATGCAGAAGTATAGGGTAAGTATACATATTTGTAGGTCTTGCTCTTTTTTTACCTTTTTTTGTTTGTGTGTGAATGTTTAGGAGACCAAAAATTAGAGGAATTTTCAATAACTGGATTAAGATTTGTAGTAATAACTAATAGCTGTATGACCTACAAGTAAAATCTAAAGTAATCTCAGTTTCTTGATCAGTGGATCACTCTTAATTTAAAAAAAAAAAACAAAACAAAACAAAAAACCAAAAAACAACCACCCCAGACCCAGTCTATAATTGCAAAAAAAGTTAAAAAAGATAGGGTGTGTTCTGAAGAGGCTATATTGAACGATCTTATAAACTTCCTTGAATATTTTATCTCTAAAATTCACAGATTTTTGTGTAAACAAAACAGTGCAACTGAAGGAAGTGACAGATTTTCTTAGAAGAACTTAAGGAAAATAAGAATGAAGTGGAGTTTGTTTCACTTTTGGTTGGGGATTTTTTGGGTTTTTGTCCATTCAACTGTGCAATTGAAAAGGAGTTGGCAGCAAATGAAAGCGTTTGAGTCCCGACATAGGGGCATGATGAAATGCAAGAACAAT
Source organism: Passer montanus (assembly GCF_014805655.1). NCBI lineage: Eukaryota > Metazoa > Chordata > Aves > Passeriformes > Passeridae > Passer > Passer montanus. The sequence continues at coordinate 7,725,205 of NW_024357613.1, read as the reverse complement.
GCAAAGTTGCCAATGACTCCATGTCCTGATGAATGTTGGTGTCTAGTGGTGTCCCTCAGGGGTCTGTACTGGGGCCAGTGCTATTAAATGTCTCCATCAGTGACACGGACAATGGACTTGAGTACATCCTCAGCAAGTTTGCAGCTGACACCAAGCTGTGTGCTACTGCTGGCATGCCTGAAGGATGGGATGCCATCCAGAGGGATCTGGACAGGCTTGAGGAGTGAGCCCATGGGAATATCATGGTGGTCGATTGTGCCAAATGACCTGGGTGCAGATTACATGCGATGGAGATGAACCTAGAATTTGCGGGATAGTTCCACACTGGTCTGTGCAGTATCAAAATACATTAAACTAACAAAAGGTAAGCCTCAGCAGGTAATACTAAAAACTCCAGTGAGGTCCTGATGTTCTTTAATACTGTGTTAAACAGATTGGAACATCTGAAAAAAAAAAGGCACAGAAAGTGACTTTATGAATAAAGTTGTCATATATGTAAAGAGGAACAAAAAGTACAAAACTGAGGAACTGAGGTCAGTACTATTTTCATTTATCTCTTCTCTTTTGACATTTTTTTAGTGAGCTAGGAAATCAATAAAGACTAATTTCATTGGCAAGGATTAGAGAGTACATAGGAAGGAACACTATACACTCAAGATGTGTATAGTTTCTTTCAAGGGCATTTTAAATAAAATGTATTTGTTATAAAGTAAATTGAATGGTTCTTTTTGTCTAATTGGCTCATATATCAAACATTAATTCTTTGGAAGACCCACTACACAAAACTAAGTTTGCAATATTGAATATATTTAAAATATTTTGTTTATTTCAGTTATTTTTACACCCTCATAATAAATGCTTGTCTGGTAACCAAAGCCCTTTCAAAGAATAATAAATCATGTAACTCAGAGTATCAGTATAATACAGGAAGTGTCCTTTTAACACCCTCTTAATCAATAATGTTCAAAAATTAAATATATTCCATGTTCATAGTCTGTGATGTAGTTTCTCTGAAACAAAAATGCAGGAGTTTGTGCCTTGTATAGGAGATTAACTAATCAGTGTCTGGAAAGTTGGTACTGTTGGTTCTGGAGTTAACAATGTGATTTCACACTGGATACCCACCAACAGAAAATAAGCTTTAGCAGGAGTAAGAGATTATTCAAAGCTGAGGCAGATCCAGATGTGCTTTTCAGGAAAGCTTCTGGGCCAGCTGACCTTGTGCTATGCAATGCTGATAGGAGGAAATGGGGAGTGATAAAAGAAGAAACCTCCATGCAGTGGGGGCTGGAAGCAACTTTTTTGCCAACCCAACCTATTGCCTAGAGAAGTTTTCTGCTTGCCTGAGATCTGGATCCAGGCCTGTGTTGCCAAAGCTTGTTCAGACCTGTGGCTGTTGTTCTATGTGTGGGTACCAGTGATACTGCTGGTGGCAACCTGGAGAGTATCAAAACTGACTGCAGAGCTCTGGAGGATATAGTCAGCGATGTGGGGGCACAGCTCTTGTTCTCCATCTTGCAAGGAAAGGGAGGGCTGTAAGGATACTGCACCTCAGGGTTTGGTTATAGAGCTGTTGGTGGCACGTGAGATTGGGTTTCTTTGACCAAGGGACCCTTCTTGAGGATCAACACCTGCTTGGAAGAGCTTGGAATCCTCATAAGCAGGCCAGTGGGTCTTTGCCAGCAGAATGTCTGACCTGGTAATTAGGGCTTTCAAATACCCATGTCAACAACTGAAGCGTTACCACAAGCCCTGTGAGAGAGTAATAGTCAGGGTTAACAGCAAAAAGCTTGGGGTGATGTGAATGAAAGGGAGAACAAAATTAACAAAAAAAAGGCTAAAGTGGGGGCATTTCAAGCATTTGTGTGTAAACAAGGAAGTGCCTTAGGAAAAGTGTCGTTATGGGAAAAAAACAACAACCTGGACTCTTTTTGAGAAATCAGCATGCTGGCATGTCTCTATGATGGTCTGGTCACTAGTGTGGAGAATAAATATGAGGAAAATTAGAGATTTATATGCAGTTGCAGGGATATTATCTTGTTGGGATCATTGAGAAGTGGGATGGTTTCATGACTGCAGTAGAATAGATGGCCCTGCTTAAACTGGGGGGGGGGGGGGGGGGGGGGGGGTGGTGGACCAGATGACCTCCAGAAACCTGTTTCACCCTCATACATTCTGCGATCCTGTAAATTCAGCTAAAGTTAATACATGTTACATTAAACTCGCTATTTCTGACCATATATTCCTAATAATCTTGGGTAACAAAGACTGCCAATAAAGGGCATTGTAACTTGTGTTTTCCAGTGAAGTAATCTTAGCTTATAGAAGAAATGTCTCCTAATGGTTTTCTTTGGAGGAAATAAGCAGAGAAAAAGCTCCAGTGTCATGTATACCAAAAGTTTGATGCAATGCATTCCAAGGTATGTTTGTTCTTTACTTACTCTCTTAGCTAAGCATTGCTGAGAGGAGAATTATGTTCTTCACATCCACTTTGAAAAGACTTCTGTAGAAGCAATAACTCTGCTTCATACTGCTGGTCAGATTTATTTCAGAAAAAAATAAGTGTGTAGTTTAGTTCCAATTCATATTTTCCATAAAATCAAGATTATTTAATCATTGCTATAAGTCAGTGTAGCTTGTAGTCATGAATAAAAGTATGAGTACTTAATTCATTGGCAACTTCTTTGTTGGTGCCCAGCTGACATAGAAGACAATAAGAGCACCAAGATGTTTTTAGTGATGATTTACATGATTCTCCTATGGCCTCAGCCTAGCCGTAAAATAAATCTATAAAGGCAAAACATTTAAAGACGAAAGATCTAATTCTATATTTTAAGATGTGCTGTGATTATTGCTGTAATTGTGAAGGGGCAGACAAGAGAAAAATCCTGAAACATTCTTACTGTGCTTAACAAATTCAAAAGGAAATTTTAGCAAAAAGGACTTATTATCACTTACCAGTGCAATACACCCCCCCGCATCATGTGACTTGATCACACTTTTGGAGTTGCAAAACTTTTCTATTCTTCCCATTCAAAATATTGAATAGAGTATGTGTGCTGCCAGGTAGTTGTATTATGTGCTTCTAAAGAACACTGGAAAAGATAATGTAAAGAAATCTTTATTCCCTTCAGAGTATCAGCACCCTGCCGAGCAAATACCTCCTCTTATTCTGGAATAGCTGCATTACATTAAGTGTTTCTGAAGGAATTTTCTAATGTAATTTCAACAGAAATCTAACTAACAAATGTCTTGGATAATATTTTTTCTGCTTTAGAAAGTGTTTTAAAAATATAATGATTGTCCTTTAGAGAAGATATAATATTTTTATACTTGATTAACAGTATTATACATCATAAACATGCTACTCTTGTTTAGTTTGGTTTAGTTTGTTAAACTATTGAATTACGCTTATAATTGCCTCAATATCCTACACTAAATCACTACTTTACTCTAGGAGATGTTTATAGAAAGATGGGAAATGATAATTCCTTTAGAGAGGTTACATACTAAAGACACTCATATACCAAACACCTCATTGTGACTTCATTGGAGCTACACACACATTCAAATTAAGCACATATTCACTGTGAGCTTGAGACCCAAACAGGAGAGTGTCAGGAAAATGAGATACAATCAAAATATGTAGAGCTATAGGCATATATTTCCCTGTGTACTGTGTAGATATACAATACTTCAAATCATTAAATTTAATACAAGCAAGTAATTTTAGAGGTAATGTTGTTTTAGTCTTTGGTGTCTCTAAATCCTAAATCGTTTTTCTCTTTGGTTTGTGTTGTCAACCCTTAGATCTTTCCTAGTCTGTGTTATGTGTTCGCTTACACATAACACTGAGAACTTTAGTGGTTACATTGTCAGCCAAATAGCTCTAAACATTGGGATTCTGTTGGTAGACTGTCATTTTACAATAACTGAAACAACAGGTAGGTTCAACCAATATGTTTTATACGTTAAACATTTATTGTGCTACATGATTTAATTATAATGATACCTTTATACCTAGATTTTCTGTCAACAGAATGTCCTTTTTTTTTTAATACATGGAAGAGACCAAGCTAAGATTTAATCTGGCATTCAATTATACACTGAATTATTATAATGACAAGACTTAAACCCTGTTGTATGGAGTCCAAACAAATTTAGTTAATGCACATCATAATTCTTAACCTGGAACTTGGACTAAGCAGAGCTTGTAGCGCTTATCACTTAATCTCTGTAAAGCTTCATAGGTTACTTATAATAGTGTGTTTAGCACGGTGTCAAGCTTCATTAGTTGATGTCTGCCTGTTGAGACATGCATCTTTGTTACCAATAGTTCTTTAGCCAGGAAAAAACACAGATACCTTTTTGAAAGTTTTAGAATTTATCAATCTGAATGGCATTGCAACAGAAAAGTAGATGACACAATTTTTATGAGCAACTGTGGGTTGATATTGAACAATCTTTTTAGGGGAAATTTCATTGGCATTCTGCAATGTTCTCATGAGACTGATGATGTTGAATCTGTCATTTTTTGATGCCCTAAAATCTGCTGCCACCAGAATTTCTTTTCTTAATGTCAAGGTCTGCTTTGGCAGTGAAACAGGGGTCATGTTGTGGAGCTGAAGAAAAACCAGTTTCAGTGCCAAAAGACATGAAACAATTGGTGCATAAGGTCAACCAATGTTCTTGCCAAATGCTTCATGGCATTAGACCGTTCTAAATCTTTCTTTAAAAATCTTCCATCAAAAGATTGGAATACATTAATCTTGTCCTTTAGTACTCCACAGAAAGGATGAATATTCCAGTATTAAATTTGAAAGTAATTTTCTAATGAAAAAGAATCTAAAGTTTTTTAGACTAGCATTTGCATCTTTGAATAAAGCAATATTCTTTTATGCTTCCTAAACTGAGCTGATAGCTTTTTCATGAGTTTGTTTTCATTTTCCTACAAAAAAATTGTAAATTTTTGTTTTTGTTGTTAGAAATGTCTAGTTATGGAGAATGAATAAAATATAATCCTTTTAGTGTAAGAGAAATCAACCTATAGAATATTTTCTTTCATAGAGTTTTATCTAGCACTTGGTAAAAATGGCAAACAGTAAGTCCTATTTACATCCCCAAGATACATTATTTTTGTAGTTGGTGGTATATGGCTACTTTCCTTGCAAAGTTCTCTCTAAATTAATTTAATTGTATTTCTGTTTCTTTTGCATGCAATTCTTCTAAGACAATACTTGGCTAAATTCTTCAACCCTTGTATGCCTAGTATGGGTCTTAATCAAACCTGTAACACCATATTATTTAATTTATTTTTAGGCTAATATTTCTTATTGGTTTCAATGGTAAATTTAGTAGGGCTGAAGGTGGAAAATTGGTGATATGTAATTTTATACTTTTTAATATACACTAGAAATTGTTAGAGAATTGTCTTCTTATCAACATCCTCTAGAACTTTTTTTAAGGTCAAATCTGAACAGAAAGTAATCTCAGGGCACTAGTTTAACTTTCTGAATTTAAACACTGTGCAAAAACAGAGTTGAGTACAAAGGGGAAAATGGTATTGGCAATATTTTCAGTTGCTTTGACTGCCATTTTATACTGGCAGGATTTACTCAATGGCTTTGCTTTCCTTAGTTGTGGGTGCAAAACTGAGCCAGAATCAAGCACTCATCTGGAAGCTGGCAATGGGTTTGATTGGCTGGCCCATTTCTTTTGATGGGAAGGGTGTTTTTCCTTAGCCTAAGGTGTAGTTGACCTTGAGTTGTCTGGAATGTTGTTAATGCTGAAGAAATGGCTGACAAACAGCAATTATGGAGAAACATGTGGTTGTTGCTATTCTTATGCTCTCATCAGGTATTGTTACACAGTTGAGGTCAGACTGTGAGAGGTAACATTGTGGATGAAACAGTTAAAAAGAAATAATGTTATTTTCAAACTCTTTATTCATGACTACAGATGTTTTCTATATGATGTGCCCTTTCTATCACAGTGACCTCTACAGATATGATGATGAAAAATATTAACAAAAAGATAACAAATAATAGCTGGCAAAAGAAGTTATTCACAAACACTAATCTAAAAGCAGAGAAATAATTGCATGAGTTGTTGTTGGCATCACAGGAAGGATAAAGTCAGATCTGGTTTTCAGACTTCCTAGTGCAAGTACTCCCTGCTGGAAGCATGTAACAGATGCAGGATTTTCTCAAGGTTAAAAGTGATTATGGTGCATGCACACATACAAATTGCAGTCACAGATTGACTCACAAAATAATGAGATCTTTTCAGAAGGTAGTAAACTATTCTGATTATCCTTTCTACCTTTAAGATATGCTTGCGTTTTAAGTCCTTATACACTGTGTTTATTGGGTAACTGCATTTAAGCTGCTATTATGTCATTGAACTTGAAGGTTTCTGCACTTCGTTGTATTACCTGCAGGAAAAAATTAATGTCACATAAAGGATCTATAGTTTTACTTCTGTGTGTCAGCAGTCAGAATTATCTTCATTTATTTTTAAATTTTTTTGTCTGATTCCTTACACATCTGAAATGAGATAATAAAAATCACAAGAACATATTAATGAAATGGAAACTGCTGTAAGAAAATGAAATAGATATGAATAAGTAACATTCTGTGCCCTGTACTGAAAACAGATTAGTTTAAATTTATTGCTAACTGTCAAAATAAGTGACTTCAAAACTCCAAAATCCTATAGTGAGGTGGATTAAAAAAAAATCTATTATTATCTAATATTATAAAGTGATGATTTAACTCAAATGGAAAATAATGAACTGGTTAGATTGCCATAATCAGAGGGTTTCTGAAGGCTGTGTCTGCTCTAGTGGTTTATCTTGTTGCAATAAAAAATATTCTGTGTGAATTGCCCAATGTTATCCATTTGTCTTTTCTGGTTCAGGTTTCTGTGGAGTTTGATGCACAAAAATAGAATTCCTTTTTGAAGAAATGATATCAGAAGTCCTGATCCAAATGTATTCCAGTGTAACACTTTTACATTAGACCCCCCCCATTCTATGATGATTTAAGATAAAGTATCTGGTAAACACAACCAAGAAATTAGGTTATGCCATATGATAGTGAAAGTCATGAAATGATGATGGAACTGAGGGCTTAAACTGATTCACTTTGATGCTGCAAAGAGTGAAAATTAATATGTTAAACAAAGCAGTTTCTACTGTATTCTGTACTTGGTCCCAGCAGCCTCAGAAAGGACTGAATGCTTCCTCCATTCAGAGTAACACCATATTGTGCTATCCAGAAGTTTTTCACAAGCCTCCACCAAAAGAGTGCTATGCCTTCAAGGCATAACTAGAGCTCACTGGAAAGCTGTTCCTTTAAAAAATGCTCATTGAAAGATGCAGTTTCATTGAAATGGAAATGTACACAGTTTCATGGATTAAAAAGCCAGAAGGGAGTACTGTGATCATCTAGCCTGGCATACTGTACAACAGAGACCTCATGGCTGTCTTAGTTTCTTCCCATTTGAACTAGGTCATGTCTCTCTAAAGATGAAAAACCTCTCTACCTTTCTTTTTAAAAAGCATACTTCAAGGATGGGAGTGTCTGTCACAATTTTCAATGAGGTACTCATCATTGGTAATTAAGATGTTAACTCTAAGTTTGTCTGTCTTCAATTTGTAGCCCCTGGGTCTTGTTATGCTTCTGTCTGTGAGATTGAAATGAATTTTTTCTTCCTGTGTATATATTTATAGACTGTAATATAGCTAACCATTATACTAAGAAGGTGAAATTTCTTGATTCTCTCACTTTAGGTCATGTTTTTGAGTACTTGGTGGTTATATTGTGAATACTTGGCTACTGGCCGATGTTATTTTTGATTTGTGGATGCAGAAATTGGATGTGTTACTTGAATACCTAAGTAGCTGATGCTAAGTAGTGTCTCCATTCCTGTTTGAGATTCCACTGTTTATACATCCATGTTCATGTTCTCTTTTGACTGAGATTAAGAAAAGTTTGGAGCTATCCAGATGGTCTAAACCTGCAGGGAGTTCTTTGCTTGACAGCTTGTATTGTAAGCTTTTAGGTGTTTGTAGTTTACAGCTCTGTTGTCACCTCTAGTGACACTAAATCATACATTGTTGCATTCTTCCTTGATGTTACGTCTGTTTTAGGCTACTAATTCTGGGAGAAGCTTTCTTTTAAAAAATCAGAGACCTACTGCATTTTTTGTTTACTTAAAATGCAGTCTAGGTCTCTGCTTTTCGTTTACTTAAAGCAAATCACAGTTTGGGATGGACTTACCCAAATAACAGCCTTCAGAAAAAGTAGAAAAAATTTTTAAAAAGGGTAAGGACTGGGCTGATGATGTAAATGATAGTTGTGTTGCCCTATCCATTTTGTGCAAGAGTTCACATGCTAGAATCTTCAGCTCAGATGTGGGAGATCTTAGTGCACTTTCTTCCTTTGTGTCAGGAAAGACAAATTTGCTTTTCCACCTCTCCCTCAGAATACTTTTACTACATAGACAGAAAGTGATTTTTTCTGTCTGCCAGAATGAATAAGTATTTATTGTAAAGCTCAGTAGAGGCATGAGTTCATCAGTGTACTTCCAAGTATCTTCTTTTACTTTTTAACTAGAGCAAAGAATCGCTTTGACTTCTTAATGGCACTTCTTGACCATCAAGACAATAATGATGACCTTTTTTTCCAGTCTTGCTAATTACCATTTTCAAAAACAAAACTCCTTATTTCTTGAAAAAAATAATCTTAAATTTGTGCTCTTTCTTCTGGTGAATAATGAATGTTTAAGAATTTTTCAAAAGGTAGACTTTAAAGAATTTCTAGAATATTATTAAATTACTTTAAAATTTATTTTGGAGTACAAATATGCCATCTCTGGGATCTTCATTGTAGCTTATGCCAGTATTACAGATAGGCATTGAAGTGAAGTTAAAAAATGGATGGCATTAAGGATAAAGTTATTATGTATCATGTGGTAAAATGTTTCTAAAACATTTTCTTTCTGAAAGACAGAATCATATGATAATTACAAATAGTTTGGTCTTTGCAAAGGAACATATTTCCCAAGGAAGAGTGTAACAGATATGGATATAGGAGCAGTAGTATTAAAGGCTCATTTTCATTTATTTGAAACTTGCATAAGTTTACAAATTTGATGCAAAAATTTTCATACTGATGTCTGCTTCAGCTAGTTTGTTATGGTCATTAGAGCAAAATGGCCCAGTTATTTAATAAAAAGAAACCTAAAAGAAGGGGAAAAAAAGGAAAAAATTCCTGTTTTTAATTTAAATACTTTGTGGCTCTTGTGCTTTGACATGGGACTAGTTGCTACATCAGGAGTATGACTTGGTTTACCAGTTGTAGAAGTCTCTGCCCAAACCTTCCACACTTGGTTTTTCCTTCCCCGTTCCCTTCCTCCAAGATTTATTCTCTTTTGAAAAACTGGGATTTGTGTGCTCAGTGTATGTATAGTTGGCACGGACTTCCTGGAACTTAATTTCTAATTCTCTATCATAATCACTAAGCATGCTCTACACTTTTATAGCTTCTAATTGTAAGAAATGGCAGCTGAATATACTTCTCCCCTTTGCATCTCCTACATCTAACAAGAGCTTGTGCATCCACCCCAAACATGCAGTTGTCTCATCAGTTTGTACCTGGGCCATTCCTACTGAATTAGTTCTACCTCAGAATAAATTTCCTTCGAGCAGTTCTGAGTCAGAATAGCAATGAGGCATCAGCTCTGTGATTTGCAATGCAATTCTTTTCAGCTGGGCCCCTGCGAGCCCTGGCCAGGCTGCTGGTGCTTGGATCGGCTTGAGGTTGAAAACAACACATCTGCTGAGTCTTAAAAGATGGAGAGAGAAACTGAATGGGAACTGGAGGATAAAGTAGAAAGTAATTGTGAAAAAGACTTTTTGGAAGGTAGTTTTAAGCTGAGAAGCTGAAACTGAGAGATGAGAAGTGTAAGAGCTTTATTTGCCTGCGTATCCACTGTCTTAATCAAATCTCCTTTCTGCTTTGCATATACAGTTCCACATTTCCTATGTAGCCATTCTAGTTCTTACTCCAAGTACTTCTTCCATTTTCCAGTCTCATTTATAGCCATATACAGTCTCACCTTTTGCCAGCATCTTAGCAAATTTTCCTCTCTACTCTCCATGTGGGTTTATGATATAGTACAGATATTACAATATGAGTGTTTATCTCATTGCTCGTGGCTTCTTTTTTCCAGTTTTTGCCCAGCTACTTTTAGGCTTCTCCTCATTCTTTGCTTCTTTGTCAGAATGCTCTTTCCAGACTCCTTTTCATGCCCATCCACTACTTTTTCCATGACCAGACACTTGAACTCTTTGCTCCCTCACAGTTAAGTGAATTCTAGTGCTTACTCCCTGACTGCAATCTGTGCAATTGAGATTAAATATGTGGATATTAAATACAGGTCTCAGTTACAACTGTATTTCAGCTTTGTTGGCCTGTTGTTTGACATGTAACCTTCCACCTTCTGTGTGGCTCATTTTTGCTCTGAAGTCTGAATTACTGCATTTTCATGCTGCTCAATGTCTGAGTCTTCATAATCTTAATTATTTTATTTCTATAATCTTCTAGTGAAATGAGGGAGGAAAGAAAGTGGTTTTATCCACACAAAATAATCCAGGATATACAAATTGAAAAAAATAAACCTTATAACCTAATTTTTCAGAGTACTTAACGTTATATGCTGTATATTAACTTCTGTATGTTGAAAGCAGAACTCCTCCGGATTACATTTGCAACTATGTTATCAGCATTTTTGCAAAACATATTTAAGGAATAAGCTGGAATGGGATATGTGTGGGCACAATTAATGATGCCTCAGAAAGGCTCCGTTTAAGTGCCGTACCAATGTTATTAAGGCATGCAGCAGGGGAACACAATCCAAGTTTTCCAGGGAAGCTATCACTTGTGGATCATGATACCTTCTTTTCAATTGTGCAGTTGTTTATTACACAATTTCCAGGTGCTGCAGCAAATGAAATAAAAATTCTACTTACAATCATGGTTTTCTATCAGAGCAGATTCCTCCTGAGCATCAATTGAACCTGGAGTTTCCTGGAAAAGAATAGTGGTTGTTCATGAAGTGCCATAGTATTGTTAGTCAAAGGTACAGGGAGGCAGAATTACTTCTGGATTGGTGGATATAAGTCGATTTTGAATGTATGATGTGTAATCCCAATAGTGTTGTATTAATTTATCAAGGAAACTGTGGTAGCTGAAGTTGAAATGTTCATCTGTGATATCTACTTCTCTGTTCTTAACATAAACTTTGGAAAAGTATTAAATGCTAAGAGGACTTCAAAAAATAAGTATAGTGTTACACAGTGCAAATGGATGTAGTTTGGATGTAATTGTTATAAAAAATCAGCTGCTATAATTTGCTGATAAGCAGGGCTTAGACAATAAAAATTAATTATCTGAGGTTCTTTGACTGACTAGGGCACCAACAGCATGCTTTGACATAAAAGGTGTGTTTACTGGCTACCAAACTCTTATAAATGGAAATGTGTTTTACTGACATTTGAGACTCTGTAAACTTGAGCTACTTCTTTTAACATATAAGGTAGGATTTAATAATCAAAATAGAAATGTCTAGTGCTGTTTGAAATGCCCTACCACATTTAAGCTAGCCTCCAGCTGTCACTCTAGAAGGACTCATTTCCTCTAGTCTCATGTCTGCTGGCCCCAGGTCTCAGATACCCTAGGTGTCTGAAATATCTGTGTTTGAGCCACTGAGTCAAAGTTCTCTATTTCAAATGTACATTTTTTGATCTAAGTTTCATAGATCTTGGTCTGGGAATCAGAGCATAGAGATCTCCTGAATTAGGGAGATATTTTTCTTAGAGATTTTTAATTTTCATAGCCCTTGGTAGAAGTTTGTTTCCCCATGAATAATTTGATAATGTTTGAGTGAAATTTAGCATTCCTGGTTCTATGGATGTGTTTGAAGGATTATCTTCTGTTTGTTTTGAATATTCTGTTAGCTATTTTCCCTTATTTTTTTCCTACTGCTTCTATGGGATGGGACATTAAAAAATGCTTTTCTTTCACATACTTCATGCCAGTTTTAATGTAAGGTCTTTGGTATGTCCCTATTTCTTTTCTAGGCTAAAGAATTCTGGTCATTCTTTATACAGAAATTGTGTCAACTTTGATCCATTCTTTTTTCCTTTTCTGTACCTTATCCAATTATATTTCATTATTTTTGTGGTAAGAAGGACCACCAGATTTATACGCCCTATTTAGATTGAGCTGTGCTTTTTATGTATTCTATGGCAATAATAGTAATCATAATAATTTTTCTCTTTGCTTTTTTTTTAACTACTATTAAGCATATTTCTGATATTTCCAGAAAGTGATCTAACTCCAAAGCTCTTGCTATTTAAGAGAATATACTTCAGAGTCTATTGCTGTGTATGCAAAGCCAGAATTATTTTTCATTTGGTCTGTGAATTTATATCTGTCTATATTGAATTTTTGTCTGCTTCTTAATTGCCGTAGTCAGACAATATAGTGATATTTGAAACAACCATTACTTTACCATCAAAAGTGAGTAAACTCTATAGACTTCCAGCTTTCACATAATTTACGAATATGTTTCGCAGCACAGGTTGCAATACGAGTTCCAGGAAGATGCTACGATTTTTACCGTGAAAACTGCCAAAGTATTCCTACACTGCTCTCCAATGGACCCAGAGCTAGCCAAAGCTCAGCTATCCAGACAAGTGTCGTGGTTTGACACTGGCCAAAAGCCAGGCACCCATGAAAGCTGCTCTCTCACCCTCGCTTGCTACAGCCTAGCAGAGGAGAGAAAATTTAATGAAGGGTTCATGAGTTGGGATACAGACGAGGAGAAAATACTCCCAGGGCAAAACAGGCTCAGCTTAGAGATATTAAGTAAATTTCTTACTAAATAGCACAGGAGGATAATGAGAAGTAAAATAAGCCCTTGGAAACACCTTTTCCCCCCCAACCCCTCCCTCCTTCCAGATGATAATGCAGGAAGACAGGGAGTGGGGGTTTTGACGAGTGTATCACCTGTGTGGTTTCTCGTGCTGCTCAGCGAAAGGAGTCTTTCCCCTGCTGTGGGGTCCCTCCCACAGGAGACAGTTCTCTCTGAACTTCTCCAGTGTGGCTCCAATCTCACCAGCAACAGCCCTCCCAAAACTGCTGCAACAGAAGTCCAGCCCATGAACAACAGTAAAACTCCTGCAGCGTGGGTCACTCTTCTACAGGGTGCAGTCTTTCAAGGACAGGTTGCTCCAGACTGGGAGCAGGGCTTTCCTCTGTCTCCATGGGTCTCTCACTGGATCATAGCCTCATCCAGGCCTCCACCCATTCTAGCACGGGCACCTCCCCCAGGGCTGTGGGAGGATCTCTGGATCCCCTGTGATCCCCACGGGCTGCAGAGGAACAGCTGCTTCACCATGGTCTCACCATGGCCTGCAGGGGAATCCCAGCTCTGGTGCCTGGTGCACCTCCTGCCCCTCCTTCTCCACTGACCTTGCTGCTTGCCTGTTTTTCTCCTCACAAATTCTCTTTCCTGCTCAGGCTGGACATAAAACTGTGGCCCAAACTTTGTTTTGATTTCTTCTTAAACGTGTTACCACAGATGCATGACCACCATCTCCAACTGGCCCAGCCTTGACCAGCAGCATGTCCATCTTGAAAGCCATCAGGGATTGGCTCTGCCAGACACAGTGGAAGCTTCTAGCAGCTTCTCACAGAAGCCACCTCTGTTCCTCTCCCCCTACCAAAAACCAGCTAGTGCAAAACCAATGCAACTTGTGTTTGGCAGCTCCCCAAAAACACTAGCATATTTAAGAAATGGCAGAAAATATCAAACAGAAAGAGGAGGAGGGAGAAAAAAAAAGTGGAACAGAGAGAGAAACAGTAGAGGCAACATCAAGAAGGAGGAGGAAGAGATGTTTTAGGTGCTGAAGCATATATATATATATATGTATATATATATGTATAAAAATTATATATATATATATATGATTATATAAATATTTTGTCTGACTAAATCTGTATCACTGTGAGTGATCAAACACAACAGTATTCCAAACATGGCTGCTGATTATATATCAACAATTCTTCCCTGGTTGTAGAATCCTCTTTAATTTAAATATTTTCAGTGATGCAGCAAAAGATACTGTAAGTGCTCCTTTTTGTGTTGTTGCTCTTTTCCCCTCCCACCCACTTTAACATATAAGAGTCTGTGAAAATTAAAAATATTTTAGAGTGTAAATATTTTATTATTAATCTAACAGAGGTATAATTGCTAAATTTCTCACAGTAACTTTGAAATATGTATGCACCAATTAGAAACCACAGAGGGAACAGGGTAAAAAAAATCACTCAGAAAGACTCTCCTCATTGCATTATAATGTCTTTAAAGTATGTCACATGTTAGATCTAAATGGCTTGACAGGTAGCCATTTTAAGGACTTTTATGAATATAATCAATGTAATTCTCAATAGTTATATTTCTAATAACCAATTTGCTGACTTCGTGTTCTTGTCAGGATAATTTATATATATATACACCATATGTTCTGTGAAATTTTTCTTTGCCCAGGTGAGCATTTAATCTTCCTTTCTCCCTAAAGGAATTATCCACATCCCTGAAATCAGAGGATCCTCCACTTATTTTTCCCGTCTGTCAGACCTTCCAGCCATAAGACCTCAAGTCATAATGATCATCTTTTCAGCAGAGGGCAGCATATGGCATTCTCAGAGTCCATCAATTCCACTGTTTAATTGGCTGCAGAAATCACCGTTGAGCTAAAGCTGATTCTGAAACCCTTCCAACTCTTGACTCTTAGGCAAGATTCAGATTTTGGTATCCTTTGTGATTGTAGGGAATATTTCTCAGGGGAATGATCTGTAGTAATGAATCCGTTGAAGAAAATGAAAGTTGTTTTTTGCTTTTTCTTTATTGTTACAATAAAGGAATATTCATCTGGTTGAAATTTCCTTAGTAATGATAGTAAAGATTACATTGTTCCAATAAATTGAATAGGTGCTAAATATTTGCATATCAGATATTTTTCATCATTGGTAATCTTAAACCCTTGTCTTCATAATAATGGTAAATCTGTTATGGAGAGAAAGGCTTGGCAAACCATTTGATATTGGGAATGAGACTGCCTAACACTCTGAGCTACTAATTCTGTTATACAATAATTTCAAAAAAATAAACATTTTATTTCTTTAACAAAACTTTTCCCCCATCCATTCTGTGTAGAAAGAAGAATGAGTTTTCATCATGTTTTGTTATTAACATTTGGTTTTTTTAATTATATCACATTTTATTCTTTTTCTTTCCTTTTTTTAACTAACAACAAATGCTTTCTGATTTATTCATGTTCAAAAGTTCTCAAAATGGCAGTTAATTCTTTTTGCATGCTGCAAAGGCCTCTTGACGGATTATGAAGTTTAACACAGTTTTTATGATATCACACAATCTCTGTTTTCTGAGCTACAAAATCATAGAGTATTTTGGATTGTAAAGAACTTTTTATGGTCATCCTGTCCGACCCATCTGCAATGAGCAGGTACGTCTTTAGCTGGATTAGGTTGCTCGAAGCCATGACCAACCTGGCCTTCAGTGTTTCTGTGAAACACACTTTTTGTTCAGTGACTCTGGGAGAATGTATTGTTGTATGAGTCATCCTGAATTTCTGTTTTGCTGTTGCTTTGAGTATCTGCTGTTTTTCACAGAAGGGAAGAAAATTTGTAGGTGGACTATCTTTTGATAAAATTCCATGCCAGCAAGTGTCTTGGCAGTGACAATGAATGCTCAAAACTCAAATGTTGAAATATTTTGTTGCTCCATGTATCATAATATCATAAGCATTAACATGAAAGAGGTATTTCTGAATCACTTTAAGGGGGAAAACCCAAACCTACTAATTTGCAGCTTTTAACTATTTAATAGGCGGTGCTGGGTTGATTGAGTCTTACCATAAAGGAGAACAAAAACCTGTTGACTTGGCAGAAAGAAAAACCTATTCTACACATAGGTTGACATTTAAGCATGGTTGACATTAAAGACAATACCTTGAAAGAGGCTTGGATTAGCTCACACTGTTTGGAGGGCCAGGTAGAGGTTTGTTGGTCTAGCAGCAAAAGGGTTTTATTTGAAGTGCTTATGTTGTTCATCTTTGGCTGGTATTAAGACTGCTGGTCTTCATGAAAATATATTTTTTTTGATATGATGGTTAACTGTCTTGGGAGGTTTTATTCTAGGCCCTTAAAACTTTTGAAGGATTTGGCTCAGTCACTTAAGCATTTTCCCACTGTTAATATAATGTGCTTGTGCAGTTTCACTATGCCTCCTGTTTATTCTAATTTTCATATTTATTTAAAAACCTTCAAATGTATTTTCTATATATTAAATGTGTAACATTAATTTGTCTGGCCCCACCTTTTTCAATTTTGTTTCTTATTCTCATTTCTGGAAGTAGTATATTGGAAGATCTGTTCTTTCTCCTCTTTGATATCCTCGGATATCTGTATCCTTTCCAGAGGAGTTTTTCCAACCTTATTACTGACTAGCAAAGAAGTACACAGAAGTGAGTGTGACAGCCTATGTAATTTAGAACACTTAATTTATCTATTATATCATCCATTGAGTGATAGCATAATTTGGGCAATTTTAAGTGTGGCATAACCACCCAGTGAGTGGTTAAACCTCTGCAGTGTAGCATGTCTGACATGCGGTTTAGCAGCTGAAATTTACTCTCTAAAAAAACCCTAAAAGATCCCTCGAAGAACTTCAGCTTGGAATGCTTCCTGAGTACAAAGACTGCTTGTGGTGCTTCAGTAAAGAAATCTTGGAGCCTTCAACTATTGTTTCAAAATGTTTGAAATTGTTATGGCACTGCGTACACTGGGAAAATGTACTTCTAAACAAAGAGTTTTGAGCCATTCCTCATTTTTCCTGACCCTGAGGTTAATATGTATTCTGAAAGTCCTTTAAAAGAAGCTGAAGAGGTTATTGAACTTATGCTAGGGAAAATATTGTCTCAAGACTTTTGCTGAGTTTTCTCTCTATTTTGTCAGAGCAGAGGACAAGTTCTCTGTATTGGGTATAAGCTTTTCATTTTCTATACTGGTTATATCACCATCATAGTTAAATAGTTTTCTGCTATCATTTAAGACTTGCTTAAGGCTATTTCACACTGTTTTAACTGTTGAAAATTACTTAAGCGGGGGCTTTGCATCACTTTTGTTTCTAGGAGTGCCCACTCTTGACAATTAAATAGAACCTTGAAGTAGGATAGCTATACAAACCTTATAGGATTTTGAATTCCAGCTTGCATAACTTTGTCACATTTGCTTTAATCCAGAACAGCTACTTCATCTTCAACCTCTCAGTCCTGCTGCTCAAGGGAAACATACAAAATACCTTCAAAAGATAATTCTGGAACTAAAATTCATAACTCTGCTGGGCACTAAAAACCATGGACTCAACAGAGACATTGGTTTTATGGCACATTATATTTTTTGCCACCCTAGGATAACCTTTCCATGCTGCACAGACAATAAATTACTTGTGACTTTTTTCCTCTCCATCTCTCTGTCCCATAGGAGAAAACAAATGTATTGTCTTTCCCTTTGTAATATTTCTCTGCCTCATATTTATGAGCTATATTATCTTTTAGTAAATTCAATTTGTTTGATTAAATTAAAAACCAAAGCACTTGTTCTTAACTTTTATTTCATTTGAAAGATTGGTATTTCTATTTTAGGCTCGAGGAAAGTTTGAATACCTGAAAGCTCATCATTTTTCCCTCAAATATTAAATTTAGTCTACTAGAAGATAGCAACACTTATTATAAACTGTACATATTTGTACTGTTAGAACACATGGCTAGAGTAGTATCACTTAATGCACATTAACTGATGATTACATACAACTAATTTCTCCCATTTGTTTCCAGGAGTTCTATTGTATTTCAGCCTTGTAATAAACAATTTCAACTGTCCAAACTCCTAGGTTTTGTATTTTTAATATTTTCCATTTATTATTCTTTTGTTATTGTGCATGTGGTTTATAAAACATTTTGAGACTGAATTGGCTGAGGAGTGAAATGTGTTTGTCCTGTTTCTTATTTTCCAACAAAAATGGAAGCAACAAAAGGAACAAAATGTACTCAATCACCAATGTTGCTGTTTTTCTCTACAGAATTTGTTAATTTCTTGGTGCTCAGTGACATCCTCTGAAAAGGTTGTAAACTTCAAGCTGTATCATCAGTAACTCAATTCTATTCAGTTTCTAATACAGTCAGTAGTGTTTGATAAAGCTGGAAAATGCTGAAATACTGAGAGTTTTTAAGATAATCCTTTAAATGGTGGTTGCCAGTACCAATAAATTTTAAAGCAAAAACAAATTGCTCAAAAAATGCAATAAAATGATGCATGCATTATTACATACTCTTCACATCAGAGATTCCTGAGTGAAAAAAAACCCCAAAATAAATAGCATATGCTGTCTCTGCAGGTCTCAGGCATCACAGGAGATTCTTCTGAATACACCCTCATGGTTTAGTGCTTATTCTTAGATGGGAGAAACAATGCCATAAATTTGAATCTTGCACCTGTCTCTGGTTTTATAAAACTTCAGCAAAACAAACGAAAGAAAACAAAGAAGGGACAGTATTTGGGCTCATGGCATTATGACATGCCATCTGAGTAGACAACACAAATAGCCTGCAGCATAGATCAACTTTATCTGTGGTCTTGTCATGTTTCATAAACTGGAGCAAAACTGGGCTTGGTCAGCATAAGATACAAAGCCTGTAAGAAAACTGTTCATAATTCACAAAGCAGTGCATGTTGTTCAGCTGTTTTGCAGTGTTTTTTCAAGATCTATAGAATGTCTTATTGCAATTAAAGGGGATATTTTTTTTTTCCTTAGTGGAGGATGATAGGAGAAGAAGTCCAAATCTTTTAATTAACACCCTCCCCTTACTGTTTTTTCTCTCTTTTTTTTCTCTTTTTTTTCTGCTCATTTTTTTTTCTTTTCCAATTTTCTTTTTAGATTTTGATGGTATTTTCAACATTTTTGCAAATTCATCTGGTGATATTCACTGGTTTTTACTATTAAATATGATCGAACTATATTTAGCTTCAATCACCTTAAAAAATTTAGATTTTCTTTTCGTTATTTTTCTTTATGTGACTATACACAAGTACTGTCTTCTTTTAGTGTGTATGGGCCTAACTAGCAAAATTAAAATTCAGAGACATAGGTGTGTGTTTTGTAATGACATCAGGAAGATACTAATTTGTTGTAGGCTTTATTATACAATATTTAAAATTTAAATATAAATCTCTGTTATAACAAAACCAGAACATTCTCAAGACTAGTAATTTTTGAACATGATGCTCATCTGCTACTGACCCTCTAGAAGAGATTCAGTGTTATTTCAAAATGCTCTTTGTTGTGACAAGCTCTAAATGATAGAAACTTCTGATAGAAAGCACTTAATGATAGAAACTACTGCCATAGCATTGGTCCTAGCTGGTCTACTGAGTAATGACCTGTTAAAAATCCAGTCTCAGTCCCCTCTCTACCCTTTTGTTTAATACAGAAATCTGTATAATTTTTATTGTATGATAGTATCTCATATTCCTAACCTAGACGCAAAATAACAGTGGAGTTGGATTTTTAAATTATTTCTCTTTTTTATAATTAGACTCTGCTAATGGAACACAAATTCTGTGTTGAAATTATATTTTCTGTTTAATTTATGTTTTTATTTTGTTCTTAAATATATCATGCTATTAAAAATAAACCTGTTCTTGCATATGTGCAGTTAGAAAATTCTAAGGTTTTCATTCATTTGGTGAAATTTCAGTTGCGTAATACTGCAGTATTTGTCAAAATAAAGAATTTAAATTTGTCCTTACCCTCCCTCCAGTAGAATTTAATAAAATTATGAATCTTCTTTCTTCATAGGTTAGTGAAATTAAATTGTGTTCCAGTGTATATAAGTAAAGTTTAGTTTTTGCTGGTGAAACCAAAGCATTTTCTGAAAAATCCACTGCTGTAGGAACAGAGGATTAAGGCAGGTTGAAGCACTGACCTGTACAGGATCTCTCACCCTGTACAACGTTAATAATGGATGTCACTATTTACTAGCCCTCAAGAGCCCACTTTAGAATATATCATATTTACTGTGAAACTTGAATAAAGGCAGATGCTGAAGAAACTGGGTTGTATACAATCAGCCACGGGTGAGTTTATTATTATAAATCCTGAATGAATACTGACTACTTCCAGGAATTCTACTGTCCTTCTCCCTAGCCTTTAAAAATACCTCTTGCTCTCTGTTTAAAATGTAGAAAAGTAGTCTCAATTTGGCATTTTGTAATGCCAGATTTAACAACATTTTTTAATGTGATGTGTTCTATTTATGATTTATTAATCTGGGAGTTCTCTTAACAGGGTGATTTGAGTGGAAATGCCATCCTTTGCCACTTGCTAATTTCCTCATGGAATAGGCTTGGCATTCCTTACCTCCAAAGGAGACAATGTTGCTCTTTGAAGAAACAAACTCACGCTCTTCCAAAAACAAAGCTTTAACTATCCCTGCAGCCCAGCAGGTGAAATTAAGACATGTGGTTCCATTGTATTTTCCAGTTTCAGTGGAATGGTGAGATTGGGAACTAGGGATTTGGTTCCAGGCTGTAGAGAACAGCTAGTCTGAAGGTTATGGAGTCTTCTGGTTGGTTCTTTACAGCCTGGTTGAGTTTTACTTATCATTTGTTCTTTCTCCCCCTTTTTTCCCCAGGTCTCTTTACCTCAATAATCTTAATTGCACATTTCCTGCATTTGTTCAGTTCTTCCCTTCTCATCTGTCCCTTCCCAAGTCATCTAATGCTGGACTTTTCCAGACTCACTATCATTCCTGACACTTCTTTTTTCTTTCTGTTTGACCAATTGTGCTTTGAGTCACTTGAACAAGCTGACTTTTTCTCAGCTGAGGTCCCACTCAGTCCACCTATGCAAATATTTTTTTTTATTTCAGTCTCTCACTGAGTTAATGGCATAGTAGTTCTTCTGTACCCTCTTTTGCTTGCATGCAATAATTCTACTGCTCTGGTGCTTACTTCTCAATCCTAGCCATCCTAATCAGTAAATCCAAGGCCTCTAACATAAATCAGGAGTTTTACTTATGCCCTTTCTGGTCTTTCTTTCATTCTACTGACACACAGATCTTTCTCTCTCCAATTTACCCTCTGTTAGTGCTGCCTTTGGAGACTATACGCAAGACAATCTCTTTGTTCTTCCGGAATATGGATTGGAATATAGCAAAAAAAGTGCAATTTTTGAGAAATATAGGAAAAGTCTTGGGATGATGATTACTTTGTGCAGGTGGAATTGTTCATGATTTCAGTGTTCAACTGTTAACATATCTTTCCTGCCCTTGTGGTGATTACAATTTTCAAAATCTTATTGCCTAGTGTCCAAGTTTAGGTAAATTTTCATGTCATGCTGACATTAATTCTGAGATTAGTTCAGTTGGTTAGTGCATGGTGCTAATAGTGCCAATTTTGTGGGTTCAATCCCCATATGGGCCATTTATTTAGGATTTGGACTTGATCTTCGTAGTTCCCGTCCTACTCAGAATATGCAGAGACTCTGTGATTATTGTTGAGAGCCAAATATTTCTGCAAAGGAAGTGGGCAGAATTCTTTTAAAGGTAAAATAACATACTCTCCCCACCCACTTTCTTTTTGGGAGCAAATAATTGATGTAGATGAAACTATACTTGTTATAGTTGACTTCAGTGCCATTTAAAGTTGTCAGATTATTATTTGTACCTGTAAAATATTCTTTGAATTGCTGAGCTTGCCTTTGTTTGAGTGGGTTTACCAATTCTGCTTTCTAGGATAGATTTATGCTTTTTTGGAAAATAATAATCTACTGAGTTACTATTTTTATGGAAATGTTCACCTTGAAAAATCGAGTAAGTTCTGCAGATCTCCAATTTAGTACAAGCAAAATAGTTTGATTTGAAAACCAGCAAAGTTTCAAAGTTTCTTCAGCAAAGAGGATGTTGAGGAATATATCAGAATATATGGAATATATATCCAAAACACTTTTGCCAATACCTCAGTGGTGTTAGTCCTTTCCTAAAAAATATGGGGTTCTACTGTTACATCTCTCTGCAGGGGAATGAACCTGTATTTTCCTTTTTCTAAAAGAAAGCTCTGGTGATCTAGGTTGTTCTAGGTAGACTGATTTTGATATTTTGTTATGGAAATGTTTTATACTGCATGAATTATACAGGATGGATATACATAATCAATTTGTTGGGTTTTTTTCTTAAATCTCTCTGCAGTCCCAATTCCTCTACATCCTCCTCAGTCTCTGACTTACTGTAAACACAGACCAACTACATTGCCCTAACCTGGCTGTGGAGATCAAAATGGCTTTAGGCTGCATGAGAATTGATAGGAAAAGATTTTGGTTGAAATCCAGTCTGAATCATGATTAGAGTAGGTTGAG
The DNA here is from genome assembly GCF_014805655.1 of Passer montanus. Classification (NCBI taxonomy): domain Eukaryota; kingdom Metazoa; phylum Chordata; class Aves; order Passeriformes; family Passeridae; genus Passer; species Passer montanus. The sequence continues at coordinate 7,702,639 of NW_024357613.1, read as the reverse complement.
CAGTAATGTCTTTTTTGTTTTGTTTTGTTCTGTTCTGATTCAACCACCATTTAGGTAAACAGCCCATACAAAGTAGACTGACATAAGCAGAAGAAACAGCAAGCCAAAAACTCTTTAGCCTCATGCATTGTCCTGGATAACACTTGATGTTATCAAGTCTCACTTCTTAAAGGTGGGAGCTGAATCTTAATCTTTCATAATCTTCATGGCTTCCTTTCCACTGATTACTGGAGTTCATTTCATAGAGCTGTAACTTGATTGCTTAGTTAGACAACAAAAATAAATTGCAGTTCCCACCATCTCAATCCTTAGCCCCAAAAACCATCATGTGAAAAATTGCTAGTGCCCATACTGCATAATTAAGATTTGAGGAGGGACTTGAGAAATTTAGATTGCTTGTGTCTGCCTATAAAAATGCCTTGTAAGGCTTTGTCTGTGCTTTTGATAGTAATCAGCATGCAGAAATACTCTAATGTAGTTAGTAGGGATTCCATATGATAGGTTTTACTAGACCTTTTCAGAAGTATCTAGCTGGTAGGATCTCATCCAAGATGTGTTTTTTAGATCTAACTGTGCAGATACCTTCAGTATATTTTTTCGGCATGGCAGTGTTTATTAAAGATCATAGGTTTATGTTGTTGTGGACTGCAAGATATGAGATTAACTGTTTTTATCTGTTGCACCTTAATTTTCACCTAATGTTAAAAAGAGCTAATCTTGGGTGTAGAGTGGAATTCAGGCACTGGCTGCTTTGTCCTAATTGTTGGACTTTTGAGAAGTGCTGCAAACACTTCTTGAAGTGCTGCAAACACTACAAGAATATAAATTAACATGGCCACCCATAACATGCAAAGCTATATTGTCCCATACATTTCAAAATTAATTTTTAAATTCTCATGTTGTACAGCTCTTAACAGGTACCTAAACAAAGGGGAATGTAGGTGGAAAAGTAAATTGGATCTCTACCACTGTTTACACCTAATATCACATCTACTTAAAAGATATCCTTGTTGTTTTGTTTGTTTTGTCACAGATGCAACACCAGCATATTACTCAGGGTGATTTTCTTATTTGCTACTGCCATTTTTTAAAACCAGGATCTAGTGCCTAAGAGTTAGCATGTACAGAATAAACTTTCAACCAGATATTCATATTGCCTAATTAAGATACCTGTAGTATTTTGCATATACATAATCTTGACTTTGTCATCTTCTCTGTAATTCATTTTTCTAGGCAATTTATGATCATAAGACTCTATTTTAAACTGATACTTCAAGGAATATATTACAAAAGGACTTAGACCAAATATTCACAAATTTAGATTAGTGATTGTTATTAAAATTGCTATACATTCAAATGGTTATCTTCCATTTTGATATTGAACACTGAAATTTTTCAGAGAATGCCATTTGATCTAGTGAACAGCTGGAGATTGGCAAACCACTGGATAAAACTAGTTAAACTTGTGTAATAAAACAGGAGTGGAAAAAGAAAATAGTCATGTAAGTAAAGCTGCAAAGTAGTTTATATTTTAATTTTTGAATTTGTATGAATAAAATCATATGGCCCAATATGACTTTACTTTTACATACTGTCAAACAGCATAAGCCTCTTAGATTCCCAAAATAATATTTTGTTTTGCTTTCATCTTTTAAGTTTAATATTGAAACTAAATTAAAAAGGACTTCTTTTTTTTTTTTATCCAAAGAAGAGGAAAATAAAATACAGCCACCTCTGGGTAAATCCTCACTGTGAACAACAACAACAACAACAAAAGAAGATGCTTACACTTTTATCCCTTGTGGATTTCTTTTTAATATTTCAGAGCAATGAACATATGGCTGTTACTATCAGCACTGGTGTATTTGCGGCGATGCCTATCAACATCCACCAGAGAGCAGGGTAGCTCCAAAACCCACATCTTTTATGCTGTGGAAATTGATGGAGACAGCAACACAGCCAGCTTCTTGGCCAAACAACATGGAATGCAGTTCATTTCAAAGGTCAGCGCATATTTAAACTTGCTTCATTACTCCCACCTTTATGCTTGAGATTTTCATTTTTTTAAAATCAGTTTACCTAGAGGTTCCTTTAGAGACAGAAAAATGAAAGTGCTGAATCCTATTTTCATTTGGGGATATCAAGCTTTTTATCAAATTATAGAGGTGGCGTTTCAGAATATTTCATATCTGATCAGAAGGAAAATCCAAAAATAATTTTCTCTTTATTCAGGAGTCTTTCAGCCACTGGGACTGTTTTATTTATTACTTAATATTGTGCTTCAGTCAATCATTTTGAATTCAGACAGGAAAATGGAATTTTTATTTTTAAAAGGAAAAAATCCAGAGGAAAAATGCTATTGGAATAAAGGAGATTTTATTATTTTAAAAAATAAAAATATGTCATCTCTTCCTCTGCTGTTTTATTTTCTTTTAATCACAGTGCATTAATATGAAGACATATATTAAACAAAGCATCTTACATAAAATCATATATTTGCTAATTACAAGCATTTTTTTCCAGAGATTTCTGCAGCATTTATCACTGAGCTTGAGAAATTATGGCCTTGTAACACAATAAAGGAAAAATGTTTTTCTGCCTTTGAAATAGCATCTCAATGCACATATTTTCTGTATATGTACTGCATATGTGTGTATAAACATGAAGTGTGTATTTATATTACATCTAGGTTTATTTTAACTTTTTGTTGAAAGAAGGTTATTCCTGAGCTGTGTGTTAGTACCTTGGGACACAGCCCAAACAGAAGAAACACATCAATATCTTTCATTTACAGTTACTGGTCTGCAAAACTTGACATGTATACCGGTGACCCAGTGTTAAATTTTCCTATTGCTTCTAGTCTAGAAGCATATTGCATCAGTTGAAGTAGATCACAAATAAATTATTAAAACTTTTAATATGTTAATCTGTTGCAGCCTCCATTCATTGACCTGAAAGTTCTTTGACAATTTTAATGAATTAAGCCTTGAAGTGCTCCTTTTGCTTTTATCTCTACTTCTCAGATGTGAAAAGCAGAGGTAGAGTAAGTAAAACAATTTGTTCAAGATCCACACAGGAAGTCTGAGGCCCAGTGAGAAATGGAAAAAAACATTTCTAAATTTTCATTTCTGTGCTGTAGCTGTAAGAAATTATCCTAAGAGAGAAAATGTAATGAGCTTATGAAAAGTAGGCAGTGCATTACATGTGCTTCAACAGCCACTATGGTCTACCCTAGGCATGGAAATCACTAAAGGGCCCCCAGGAAAAACTGCACCCAGTTTTCTCTTAGAATGACAATGACACAACCTTTCCCCTTAGTGTATAAATATTAAAATTGCCACAAGTTGTTGTATTGAGAATGCTAATAAAAAAAGCCCAGCAAACAACACTGAGGCATTAGACAGTATTTCTTTAAAGGGTGTCTTCACTTTTGCAAACCTTTAAAGGCTTGCAAAAAAGGGTTTCTTCAGGGTTTGAGTAGCACGGAGGTACTTTGTAGAAGAGGAATGTGTCACCAGTAGCTATATAATCAGGGCACTATTTATAGCTAGGTTGATGGGAAGATATTTGGTAGTATAACAGAGGAAGTCACACTGTATTCTTTGTTCTGTAATATTCGTCTAGGAAAACAGATTTTTATTACAGTGATTATGAGTAACAAACAACAAAAATGGAGAGAGAAATGTGGGAGACATAGGAAGGGTTTTCCTCCTGTGAATTTCCATTTTACAACCTGTTCTATAAGCAGATACCTTTCTAAGCATTCTTATTTCGTATGTAGAAAAAAAAGCTTCTGTGGTATTTAAAGCTTATGGTCTTTAAGCCATGAGGAGCACTGGTAAAGTATTAAAGATTCAAATATGATTAAGCTTAATATTTTTTCAAACTTTTTTTTGGCTTCTAATAAACTTAGAGCATGTGCTATGTGATAAGACAGGATGATACTGAAATATTACTGGAAAAATAAGCCTGTAAAATATGATAAAATTTACTGTGACTAAAATTCATAGGTAGTCAGGAGTATTAGTATTGCAGTTAGGAGGTTGGCTCCTATTTTAGGCTCCCAGATGATAAAGCATTTGAAACACATACTTGAGTTCAATTCTTTTTCAGAAATAAAAGTCCTAATTATGTACCTAAGTTGAATGGGATCTAGACGTATCCTTAAGTGTTTTACTGGATAAGGTTGGCCTGCTGAATAGGGCTCTTGGTGAAAAAACAGTTTTGTATGAGAAAAGTGACATCAAAGACTGAAAATGCTATCTTTTAAATATGCTACTGTCACCACAGGAAACAGACTCCTGTAGAAATGGTAATTATGTGTAACTGTGACACCCTTGCTTCAGCATGTTAGCTGCAATTTAGAGTTGCAGTTTAAGGGCCTAACTTCCCTTTGGCATCAGAGTTCACTTTTACTATGATACAGTGGATAAAGGCGATGAGTTAAGTGTGTTGCATTAGATTTCTTTTTCTCTCATTAAATGGTGTTACTTATTAATATGCGGATGCTTGGCAACAAAGTAGGAAAATTGCAAGTGTGAAAAAGGCTACCAATTAGGTATCACACTGGAATACACTCTTGAATGACATTTAGTGTATGAAATCCAAAGTGGTAAACTTTTGACATTGGTTGCAATACTACTTCATTTCACATTCTGTACCAGCTCTAACTTACCAATGAAAACAGTGTAGTGAAGAAGTGTTTTTTAAACTTACTCTTATGATTTCTCTTAAAACCACTGACTTAAAGTTTCTGTAAATCAAAACACATTAGAAACTGTGAAGATACCCCCAGCATGTGAGAGAGTCTCATCAGTTCTAACATAATCAAAATATTTTGCACAGAAATGCTTACTTTGATAAGTTTTGCATTTCTAGGTGATAGCAATACACTTAGTAAAGATTAGAGAAGACAGCAGATATTAAATATAGTTATATATCAGAAGTATACATTAGAATCAAATGTATGCTAGAATTCTTTTACACTGTTGAAATTTGAGTAAACCAAATTTCTTTGTTTTTATCACTATTGTAGTGTAGACTGTACACAAGTCTACAAGTCTTTGCTTAAAGCCTGCTATTTAATTGCTGAACCAGTTTTGAAGACTTTAGTAAATACATACACACATATGTGTGTATATAAATATATACATATATATACACACACATAAATGTAATGCACAGATAGGTGTGTGTTTGGACACACATCCCCTGTATATACTTATCTATGTGTATAAATGCAGGTATGTTACAAATTTAATTTTCAACAAAGTTTCCTAGATATATTAGGTATTTGTTTTTCATCAGCAAAACTCTGGAAAGTATGATATAAAAGGTACATGGTGTTTGAGTAATATATCTAAAAATTTGTTCTTGAAACACTGGGAAAACCTGCAATGAAGTTCAAGGTCTTGATATTCCTAAACTTGTATAGATACTCCAAGCAAGTCTTGGATTTTAAAAAAAAAATGAAGATTTGAAATGAATTATTCTGTTCATGAGTCAAAATTGATTGTATGTCTGTATATATATATATATATATATATGTATTCAGAAGATAAAGTCAAGCTGGGCAGCAAACCCCATTTTTAATAAAAATGGGTTTAATACAAATACTTTTTAGAAATGAAAGCAAGAATTCTGAATGACATTTTGACTGTGAGCAAAGGTAGTTTCATATTTCTCTCTCTATTTTTTCTTTTTATCTTGTTTTTTTTTTTAATTGCTCTTTATCTTTGATTCTTCTTTTTTTCTTTTTTCAAATTTCCTTTTCCAGTCCAGAGAAGTTTTTAGTGGTTTCATTATAATTTCTTTTTTGCAAAGTCTGTATTTTCCTTATTAAGCTTCCTTGGATATTTACAAGCTGTAAGCAGAGCAGATATAGCATAATGTTTCTCAGTGTATTTATTACTTTTATTTTATTATATATCCCTTCGATATTATTGTATCTTTAAAAGTCAAAATACACAAAATCTAAGGAAACTATGGAAATACTTCTTGCTGATCTGGATGTGGGTTTAATAGATCCCATTCAAGAATGACTGTTAATTTACATGACCTAACTCTATGGGCAATTTTTTTGGTTATTTCACTTTGAAGTTTTACAGCACACATTTATTGGATTGTATTTTCTCAGAGTAGTTATGGGATGGGCATTTGTCCTCATTTCCCCCCCTACTCTACTGCTTTTATTTATATAGAAAGAATATCTTACATTTAAATCACTACTCTAAAATTTAATTTCTCCATGTGCAGTTGATATACAAAGCATTTTAAAATGGGGGAGGAGGGGCAGGGGGAAGATATTTGTTACACCTTTTGATTAACAGTATAGTTAATTCCTTTGCCTTGGACTGATGTGCAAGAAAATCTAGGACTTTTTTAGAAGGAGGAGAATTCTGGAATTGTAAGAGATACTTCTGTTCTCTTCTCTCTGCCATCCTGTGAAGCTAGTGAAGCATCCAGAAAGTCTTGTTCCACTTTTGGCAAAGCGAGGAACAATCCCTCACTTTGAGACTTCACACTGGAGTCTAACACAGTAGTGACTGGGAAAAAACACAACGTGGGTGGTGCTGTTTGTTAAAACAGCTGATGAATACATGATGATTTGAAAAGACCATCAAGGTTTTTAAGACATATTACAGAATGAGCTTTCATTGTTTTTCACTTGTTTACATGTATGGTCATAGAATCATAGAATATCCTAAGTTGGAAGTGACACACCAAAATCATCTAAGGCCAACTTCTGGCCCTGCACAGGACAGTCCCAAGAGTCACACCATGTGCCTGAGAGCATTGTCCAGACACTTGATGCTCTGACCACTTCCCTGGGGAGCATTGCAGTGCCTAAGTGCCCTCTGGGTGAAAAAGCTTTTTCTAATATCTAGCCTAAATGTTACAGCTGATGTTTTCTTTAGCATGGCAATTAATAATTCATCCTATTAAGGTTAAAAGAAAGGATATTTTCCTCAAATATTCTGCTTCTGGAGAATGTTTTGCTTTCAAAGAAAGTCACGTTAGTCTATCTATAACATAAAATTAATACCCTGTTCAGCCAGTTATTGCATCATTATTATTTGGCACAAGTGTAAAGTGGCAGCATCTGTTCTTGTAATCTCAGCTGAAAATTTTCTAGAATATTTTGACCATTGGAAGTTGTAGATTCAGAAGGAGTGTACATCTTTCCCATGGTTTTGTCTGTGCTGTGCATCACTATGCAGTTGTGTATGTGGTAACAGTTAATGTATTCACCCTTCTACCAGGTGAATGCTCCTATGCTTGAGAAGGTCTTACAAAAAGGCAGAGAATTATGAGCACTCATTAGTTATTACCAATTTATGCTAATATACAAGGAAAGTAATCATTTAATCGTTCTGATTGAAATGATGGGCATGATTCACAGGAGATGTAAATTGGTATAGCCCTATTTAAATCAATGAAACTATACTGATATGTGCCAGCTGAGAATCAGGTCCCTCATCTTTATTTGAATAATTTAATGGTAGGCTGACCAGACCATTAGAGAATGCAGTTAATAGAACAATCCTATATTGAAACTGGAATGTAATATTAGATTAATTTTTAAATTTTTTTTTCCTCTCTATTGTCCTGTTTAGTAGACAGGTCTCAGGTCAAGTTTAAGCTTTGAAGTTGATAGCATAATGGTACCTTTAGCAAACAACGACAATGTGGAAGTATATTAGAAAAGATATTTTCACATTACTGCCAAAACAACCCACTTTTTGATGACTTTTGAAAAAAAAGTAAAAATAGTTTTTTTACCTCTGTTTTCTTTTTGTCCTTAATCTTACCTGGTCTGATGTTAAAATAGTAACTACAGCGCAAAAGCAAAATGAATGAAGAAGCTAAAATTACTGTGATTCAGCCAGGTCTTGCTAATGAAGGAACATTTCCCATAATATATATTAATTTCAGATTCTGGACACCAGTCATTGTAAGGAAATAGTATAAACATGGTTACCACTGTTTTATTTTTTTTTTAAATGAAAATATCTTAAATAAAATTATGAAATTTCCAACTCTCCCTGGAACTACAACAAATGTTTCTTCTCAGTTCATATACCTCTGGGACTGTAGCACTGGAAAATGGTTGCAAAACTCTATTAATTTTCCAGATGCTTAGTACTGGGTTTCTGTCTTACATTTTATGCCTCACTATTTTTTCCCCTGAAAGGAGAAAAAAAGGCAAGATAAATGTTTTTGGTTTAATTTAAAACTTATTAGTAAGCTAATATATGAATGTCTATTTTTTTGATTATTGCCAGAGGTGTTTAGCACACTGATGTCAATACATTGTGTGTGCATATATTACGTTGGTTCCATGTATGTATGAACTACATGGAGGGAAACATTATTTACTTCTATCATTTTACTCTGGAAGGTTCATGGTTTCTTAAGAACAGTTTGATTTTAAGAAATTTGATGTCAGGCTTTTGAAGTTATATAGTTTTCTGCATCTTTTTAAGTTGTTTCCAGAGACAAAATTGCACTACTGAGATCCAGCTTAGCTTTGGGGCTGCATCAATAGGCTGCTTTACCTTGTAAGTTGATGTAATGACAAATTTAAGCTTTGGAACACAGATTTTAAGAGAGAAGTGAGACTAGAAGGAGAAGAAAGGATTGCTTCACTTGAACGGTCATTGCAATGATTTTGTACTTAATTGTTTTACCATTACAATACTTTTTTATTTGTGGAGCACACTTCATTCAATATGGTAAAGGAAATTTGCACAGTGTTTTCTTCAAAATGAAATGTCCCAGCAAAACAGATATTAATTTTTTAATGTGTAAATGTCTTTGGAAATTATAAAATAAAAATAAAACATACCAGAAAAGAAAAAGAAAGAAAATACCAATTTTACAATTTAAAAAAAAAAAATTAGTTTTACGAAATTTGCATAATTAGTGCATGATTGAGGTTGGAAGGAATCCCTGGATGTCATCTGGTCCAACCCCTCAGCTGAAGCAGAGCCACATAGGCTCAGTTGCCTGGTAAGATATTGAATATATCCAAGAATGGACATTCCACAGCCAGTCTGACTGGCCTGTACCCATGCCTGGTCACTATCACAGTGACAAGAGTGTTTCTTGGTGATTCAGGATGTGTGTGTTGCATTTCAGTTCAGGATGTCTGTCCTGCTTCTTGTCCTGTCATGGGACACCACTGAAAAGAGCCTGATCTCCTCTTTTCCTCACTTCACATATTCCCCCTGAGCCTTCTCTCCTCCAGGCTAAACAGTCCAAGCTCTTTCAGCCTTTCCTTGTAGGAGAAATACCTAGTCCCACCATCATCTTAGTGACCCTTCCCAGCAGCTCCACATCTCTCTTGTACTGAGGAGCCCAGAACTGCAGCACTCCACGTGTGGCCTCACCAGTGATCTCACCCTGAGTTCTCACTCCTTCTTCATAATTCTCTTGTTCTGATCAGCAAACCAAAGTTTTCTTGGGTTTTTCCAGCTCTGGTTATCACAGCCATTCTGTATATTGACAAGATCAATTAATTTCAAGGACACATTATTGCTTTAATAGCAAATGATGGAGAATAAAGTCCATAAGTCCCATTTGCTGTTGTTTATGGGGAGACAACATTAGTGAAAATACAAATCAAAGCCATTTTAAAGAGAAAGTTTGGACAGTGGTGAGGGGAGATTGCAGTGGTATTGAGAAGGTAATAGCTCAGAAAAGTGAATGTTTCTTTGAAAATGTTGATTGAAATAATAGTATAAATATGACATAATATTTTGTTTAATATTAAACTGCATTAAGCTAAGTGGAATTTACAATTATAAGATCGATATTTTTCTTACTCTTTGACTTGTGTACTCAGAGAGTTTTCTATATGTGGGTTGCTCTTCCTTCCAATCAAAAAGGTTTCCTAATGTAGTGTGACCTGTCAGAGTCTGTGTATAGACAAAAAGGAAGCAACAGGCAAAGGGGGATTTTGCAGGTCGGAGTGCAATAATAAGTAAGGATGAAAATATTTCAGCATCAACAGACATGAAAGTTTTCTAGATTAAAAAAAATCCAGTAATAAACATCATCTTCTACACCTTAAATCATCATCATCCCCACCACCATCATTCTCAATAAGGCTTTTTCAAGAACTTTGCTATGCAAGATAACAGCTGGGATTATCCAGCATTTCAGTGCTGGAAGAGGCGACTATGACATGAACACAAAATGTCAGTGTACTTGCAGGTATTACTACTTTTTCTCATGGACTGTGGTAACCACTGCTTTGCAATAGATGACACAGAGCCAGTGTGACTCGAGAGTTTGTCCCCAGGAATATATAGGGCATGTCTGTAGATATGTAGGAAGAAAAAGAAACAAAAGAGCCAAGAAACCTGGAAGGTTTTCCTTGGCATTGGTTTTGCTATGCTGAAATCTTCCAGAAGAGCCTCAACTGTTTTCAGTATCACCTGAGAAAGCTTTTTTGCAGTCAGGATCAAAACTATGTTTGTCTTCTCTTGGCATATGTTAGCATCTTCAAAGATGTGCATCACTCCTGATCTGTGTTTCTAATCAGTGTGTGTGTCTGAGTGTGCATACTGCAGCACACACGTGCATGCACATACAAGCAAAGCAGCACCTGTGTACAGCTTTACTTGCAATTCTTTTGGGGACTAGCACAGCTTTGTGTGCCCTCTCTACATGTGATTAAATATTAATTAGGCTTCTAATATAAGAAAGTGAGTTCACAGGCCTGAGTGCCACATAAATAATGCATGAGGTACCCGAAGGCTCAGCCCGAGAAGCTGATTGGCCACCTTGGATTTGTATAATTATGAAGTTTCATTATTAACAGTGGAAGCAGTGGAGAGATTTGCCTAGCTTGAGGGACTTTGAAAGCATAAGCTGTCTCATTAGGGGGAAAAAAAGGGAGTAAGGCATAATATGCAAACTTGTTAGTAAAAAAAAAAAAAAAGGAATAAAAATTAAGCATAGCTGTTTAACAGGAATATTTTCTCTGTATATATAAACATTTCTAAGTTTATAAAAAGACTGAAATTCAAATAGGTGAGGTCTATACTACAGCTGTTTAAAAGTTTTGTTTGTAAGAGCTCTTGGTTAAAAGCTTTTGTTCTTGGTATAAAACAATCTTTAATATTTTACAGAAAAATCCACAGGTAGCTTAATGGGTTCTGTAAAGTGAGAGGTACGGAGGTGAAAGAGAATGAACACAGTCCAGGGTTCTTGCTAGAATGTGTGTTGTGCATGCAATTAAATCTCAAGGTCAAACAATTTACAGACAATTACTTTTCTAACATCTCCAGAAATGCCTGCTTACACGTCTTTAATTTTAAATGATACTGATATTCCAATTCTCCCCAAAGGTTAATGCTGACTAAATCCAGCTGTGACCTGACACGATGCGACAGCACAGTGCCTAATTATCCTCTGGATAGTCATTTACTTTAAACCATTAAAGAAATAGGCTGAGAGGAAGATTTAGGACCCAGAAAAAATGTTAGCCTGACTTCTTTCTTCTTGAGGATGGGATGGGCTGAAAAATAAAAATAAAATCTTGCTAAATGTTAGCCATTTGCTTTGATGGCAGAAAATTGTTCATCCCACTCTGTTTTTTTACAGGTTAAATTGCTAACTAGTTCATTTTATCCATTGCCTACGGCTGGCGCTAAATGTCAGTGACAAATTTTGTACTTGTCTTGAAGAATGAATTAAGTTATGCACAAAAGCTATAGTGCTTTTTTAAGATGAGTGAATTGCAGAGAGGAAAAAAAAAGTTGCTCATTTGAAAAAGGATTATTTCGATTAAAGGCCTTTTCTATTGTAGTGGAAGACAGGTAGTGGTTTAAGATAATTCTGACAGTTACCTCCCACAGAGGCTGCAGTCCTTTACTAGAAATTTCTTTAAGAGCACTTGCATCAGATTATGCACTATGATTGTTATTGTAAGACCATTTGTGACAGTAAAGGGGAGGAACAATTACAGAAAATGGCAACTATTATTCATTAACTAAGGTAAAACTGGTCTTTCTTCAGTGAGGTCAGCATTCCGTCGCCTTCAGAAAACCTTTCTATGGTTCGTAGCAGTGGCAATTAAAAACCCCCTAAATACTGTCTGCCAAATATTGGTGAGAAGGAACAGCTCATTCAGAAATTTCTATTGAGAAGACCTGGCACAGTCTTCACAATCCATCTGGTTTTCAGTTGTCTGGCTCTGGTAGCACCCCATGATATCTCCAAGGGAATAACGTACCCAAGAATGATTGTTACCATCAGTGTTTGAAACTCTGGTTTATTATCTGTGAGCTTGGCCTAAGGGAGCTCTACATGTTTGTATTTGATTTGATTTTATTTTATTTTCATGTGCGCTCTATCTGTTTATTGAAAATCTAAAGGGAGCTTAAAGTTAAGACTGGACTTTTCAGCTATGTCTCTTACAGGGGGGCTTCATTAGAAAGTCTAGATCTCTCACACTGTTGAGGTGGCATAACTGATGTTCAGTTGGATTTATAGTGCTTAATTTGGGCTATGGACAGTTACTACCACAGGGCAAAAATTATTTTTACTTTATTTTTTTGTATTATGGAACTGCCTGGTATTTCCAACTGTAAGCAGAATACCATTGTGCTTTGCACTGTAAAAAACCCACAGATTTGAAATAAATGTTTTTAGTGGCACCCACAGGTTTTGGCAGATACCTTTCTTCTCTCACTGTGTGCATAAATATTTTCACTGATACCAGCTGTAGAAAGTGGTATGGTAAATGCTAATCTCAGTACAGTCATAGCAGTCACAAATGGAAGTTAGATCTGTAATTTCAAGTTGAAAGCTGAAATGAAAAATCTAGTGATTATGCACTATTGCCCTAAGCTACTTCTCTCTTTCTTTCTCCTCTACACTCATTCTCAGGCAAAGGGATAAGGTTTCCTCCCCAGGAGAAAGGAAAATACAGATTATCATTTTTTTGGTAATAACAGTGTATCTCCTGAAGACAGTCTGGTTCCAAAAAGCAATACATGCTGGGATACATCTCACCTAACTTTGGATGTAAAAAGCTTAGATGTCTCAGTCTGAGCTAATTATTTTTGCTGCTGTTCTACTGACGAGAGAAACAGGTATGACCAGATGCATTTAATGTAATTTCAGAATTCTGTTTAGGATGAGATGAATTGTCCTCTGAGCTGCTTGGTTCTTTCTGTTAACTTTAAAAAGAAACACAACTTGGTTGCAGTTTTAGATTCCCACATATGGGCACCACACTAATGATGATCTTCCTGTTCTTTAACTTTTCATCTCTGATTGCTCTTGAAGAATTTATTTCTACTCCCTATGTATGAAATATCATCCCTCAAAAATTTTATGAAGTATATTTTAAGCTATTTCTCAGATGTACTTTTTCCATTTGTCAATGCCTACACACTTTTGACCTTCCCTTTGATAAGCTAGTTGGAGAGCCTTTGGTCCCATATTTTTGCGGTTTTTTTAGGATCTTGCATCACTTACGTAGTTTACTTCTAAGTTTTGTACTTCATATGTTCATTGAAATGTAAGTGTTACAAGAATGGTCTCGCTGAAATTTTGAACACACAGATACTATTCTGTGCTTCCATTTTGTGGTATGTGAAAATTTTGTTAGTGACAAAACACTACATTAAGTAATTAAATTATACTGAGATAGATATTAATCATTTCCTGTAGTATTGCTTTTCAAAGAAAATTTGGGGGTTTTGCTTCACTTACCTCTTTTTTGCACCAGTCTACATAAATTACTATATTTGTAACTATACATTTTGCAGACTGCATCCCTTCAGTTAAGTGGTTGAGTTTCACTCAACCCATTGTTTATTATCCTACAGACCTCTCTGTACTGTTAGCTCAACTTCCTGAAAATGATTTCTAAAAATATTGTGATATGTGGCCAATAACTGTTTCTTAACTGTTTCTTTTAGCATTTACTTAACCAAGCATTGAATATTGATAATTTGATCTACTTTAGGATTTAAAATCTTAATAAAGAAACTATTGCACCGGTCAGTGAGTCAGATTAGCTACAATTTAGTGGCTTACCCAAATTTAAACGTTTTACCTAAGCCATGCAGGCAAGCAATTGAGTGAGAGAGGTATCTTCAGAGGGCAACCCATCTCACCAACTCCAAAGGAAAACTGATCAAAATTTAAATTACGAACATGAAAAAAAAAAAGTAAAACTACCAAAAAAAGTATTTTCATATGTAACTTGTCCAGAACACAAAGAGTGAAGGTGAAAAGAGATGAGTAATATCCTGAAGGTGTGCAAACTCTGGAGTGGGCTCTTTCAACACTGCCATGTTTCTCTTTGTTGCCTTCTCAGTAGATCTTGGAAACTTATACTAAATATTTAACATTTGGATGGCATGATTTTCATGGGATGAATATAAATTTGTTTGAAAATTAGTTTATATGTTTCCTGTTTTATTTATTTGAGAAATAGGAGAATGTTATTTAAGAAAATGTAATGTATTTTAATATGTCAGATATGATGTTCAGTTCTACAGAGTTTTATATTTATTCTTAGAATGGGATTCTGGAAACTGTACCTTTTCCTTATAGTCTTTTTTCATGTCTTAATTACTGGATGGTCTCCTGGTAAATTTTATCTTTCACTAAAGGTTGTAATTATGTTCAATTGAAACCTTCAGCTCCGGTTACAGAACTTTTCTGCTGAATCTTGTTATCAGTCCCAGGACAAATCTGTACTGAATCATAGATTCTGATTTATAGACCCTGCTTGTGTAAGAGCACTTTTAGGAGTAAGAAAAGACATACTCATTAAGAAAATATTTCATCACTGGTACAGCTGTAGTTTTGAGAAATATCTTCCCAGTAATATTACTTCATAAAATAAAGAACTGAGTATGAATATGTTTTTGGTACCGAAATTACTTAAAATATTTCCAGTGAATTAATTTAATCTAATTTTTATAAATGTTGGAGGAATATATGTTTAGTACTAAGAAGTGCAGGATATACCTCTATTTAATTTTATTTCCTTTTAAAACTAAATGCATAAGCTAATGTAAAAAGTTCTGTTTCACTAGTTCTGTATAGTAATTTACTCCATGAACACTTGGATTGAAATCAGTGGGAATTTTGTGGAATAAGTTACAACTTTCTGTGAAGGTGGGAAACAAAGTATTTTTGACTAACTGTGCCGAGAAGCAAACAAGGGGTAAATACATATAGATTCTGGTTAAAAATTAACAGCTAATGAAGTGGGCACAATAAAAGCAGTGTGGTGGTGAATAAAGCACAAATCTCATACTAAAATAATTTTGGAGCATATATTTAATTTCCTTCCTACAGTGCTATCCTTCACTTGTTGAATCCAAGTGTCTGGTAACTTAAGAGTATCAGCAATTTTCATTCCTCTTTTCCTGTGAATATTTTTTTCTATCAGTAATGAATTAATGGTATATCGAGGCAGAAGTAAATGGAGAAAATAAAAATATCCCTTTGGTTACAGAAGGAAAGAGCAGTGCCCTGGCTGCAGCATCAGGCACGGGTCTCCCTCAGCTGAGCATGCCTAAGAGGCACATTTGTGACTAAAAATGGTTGTAGAAAAGAGAAAGGATGATGTGCTGTTTGTCTGGAGTCAATCTACTTGCTGCTGGCAGTAAGGTAGTAAAAATCATACAATGTGCAACCATGGAAAGCTTAAAAGCAATCAGTGAGGTTGTTACCTTAATGATCACTAATATCAAATAGATAGTAAAAACCTGGAACTCTACTGCATTCCCATGCAACAATTTTTGAAATCTGAGCTTCACAAATGCAGATTTGAATTCAACATGGTCCATTTTGAGTTAATAATCAAATCTTGTTAATATTTCACTGAAGAAAACTTTTCTATGCATAAGAAGAATTCCTTTTGTAGATTTTTGAAATGCAGTAGTGATTGGGTATTGTGACAGACATTATGGGATGGGTTGTTTTGTTTTGTTTTGTTTTAGGGTTTTTTGTATGTTTGTTTTGGGTTTTTTGTTTGTTTGATTTTGATTTTTTTTTTTCTGAATGTGAAATCTTATGTCTTCACCCAAAAATCCCTACCAACTAAAATTCATCACTTGGTCATATTGCCAAAAAGCTGTTCCAGCAATATTTTCTTCTTTCCTCATTTTTAACATTCATTTATCTTGATATTTTCATAAGTGATGGTTTCAGTATTTTTCCAGAATTTTTTTTCAGAATAAGAATAAAAATAAAATAAAAATAATAAGAATCATCATAATCATAATTTCATCATTGTCACCATCATTAATAATATTAATAATAATAATAGTAGTAGTAGTAGTAATAGTAGTAGTAGTAGTAAGTTTTACAATTTCAGAACATCTCTTGAGACCTGCTTGTCAGCCCACTTTCCCCCTGAGGATAACTCAGGGCCCATTTGGAAAAGTTGTATCTACTCTGCATCGTGTAAGGAAACAACCAATAGTCTGTCCTTAGTGTCTGACCCATTCCAAAAAAGTTTCCAGTTATTTTCTGGTCCAGAATCAGAGCTGAGCCTAGAGTAATCTTAAACTTAAGCCTTTATTGTTCACTGATGTAATGACCCATGATTCTGGATAGGTTCTTTCACAATGAAAGATAATTCAGTCTTATTTCTAGTAGAAATTTAATTTTTATTATTACTTTTTTTTAAATTGTGTTACATAGATTTGCATGTCTCAGATGTATGCCACTGAAAAAAATAACATGAAGTATATTTAGGAATTGTTGGTTTGCTCCAACCTGAAATATGATGAAAAGGGAGCAATCATCGCCTTACTAATTCTTTTTTCCCTTTATTTCAAATTCAGTACATCCAGGAAAGGTCACATTTGGATGTTTGTCAGAGATTCCTAAGTTGTAGCAGAAGCAGTATACAAGCAAGAACAATGTCAGATTAGTTTATTTTTGTTTTTTTAAATACTTTCTTGGCATGTGAAATGTTCTGAAGCTAAGGGCATTGCAAAAATAGAAACTGTATTATGCTATCGTGTTTATCAAATGCTCCTCATCTACTGCACCACCCCCATAAATCCACCAAAGCTGTTATTATTCAGGGGTGGGAAGGTGGGGAGAATGGAGTGAAAGCTACAGAATGATTTAACACTGTGGGAACTTAATCAATAAGACTGTTGCAGCGAAATCCCAGGAAAGAGTGTTGTTTTCCATCCAGATGATAATGAGGCAGACTAGCAGCAACCTCTGGAGGAGGAATGCTGGAGCACTGAATATGTGGTACAGCTTTGCTAGTTGCTAATTAATAGTTTGAGGCCAGACACCTTTTTGCCTTCCTGCTACTTGCAGTTTCTTTCTGGCTTGTCCCACACACCTCTTTCACTACTGGGGTCAGTTGGTGCTAACTTAGATTCTGGAAACCAAATTTAACAACAGTACTAAAAATTTAAGTTTACCTTTCTTCTTCCACCTTTGTTCATGGCATTATTAGTACATTTTGTATGGCTGTATAGCATATAATTCTTCCTTACATTGCAAAAATATTTTTTTCTTATTCCTTGTGCCTTGTATTTTAAATTTAGACAGCTAAAATTATTTTTGTGTTTGAAAACTGTGGTCAAGCTGGAAAATATCAGCAAAAGCAAAGTTGAATAAAAGTTTAACATAAGTAAGATTTGTGATATGCAGATTTAATTAGTTTTAGGTGGTGGTAGCTTGAAGAGGTTGGGAATGCTTCTTCAGTGGTACTTAAGCTCAGTATTGATTTTTCTCACTTTTATCTGGAGTCCAAAACAGAACAGGGATCCACTTCAACAAAGCTAAAGCTCTGGCTGAATGATGCCATTATATCTGTATCTTTGCAACCCATATAAGAAGTAGAGAGAAAGCAAGTATTTCTTCCATTGCCAGGGAAGAATTGAGGCAATGGAAAATGAAACAGTGAGGTCAAAGTTGGCCATAAAGTAGATGGCTGTAATACAATGTTGGACACTGCAGTCTAGCAGGGTATTGAATCCAGGTTTTTGAAGCATATTTAATGGGAACATCTAAAAGCATGTTATAGGTAAGAGTGAATTAATGGATTATTTTGCTAAAACATAGGTAAAGCCTGCTACATTCGCTAGGAAACACAAGATTAGATTTGTTTTAACACAGTGAAAATATGAATAGCAGTCAGCAGCTGTCCTTCCACGTTTTCAGTCTAATAGCATCACTTCTACACCACCTTACTTCTCTAAGATTATTTATTTTAAGATACTTGAAAATTTTTCTTAAAATGTTTTTCACACTTGCTATAATTAATCAATGCTAAGAACATATTAATTACATTATTTTTATTGGTGGTGCATAATGGCTTTCATTGCATTTAGTTTTAGTTTACATAATATTTTTCTAATTATTTTGTTTTCCTGACTCTTGGTTGTCTCATCTCTTTTGCTAAGCTTGTCATGACTCTTGTAGTCATCCAAAGCACCAGTATGATAGCAGGGGAAAAAGTGGAGAAACAGTACCTGTGGGGCAGTGTATTTTTCCCAGCTTCACAACAAAAGGCCATTGAGACTAAAAAAGCTCATTTGATTTTTGCTGATATGAGAGGTTCTGTAGCATCTTTGATATTTTGCCACAGCAGATCAAGATTTATATAGAAAATTTAGCATTACCTAGAACTTTCTAGTGCTAAACATTTTTTAAATGGTATTTGGAGTTTGAAGAGGTCATACAGACACATTTTTTGCACTGAATTTAAAAAACACTCACATTAAAATCACTTAATCTACTAATGAGTGATGTGAATCAAACTAATATTCAAAAATATTTTTGTTTTACCTAGAAATTCAACTGATGTATGCAAAATTACCTAGAAAACTTGATTTGGATACAGAGCTCCTGCAGAAATTTGGTATTCATTTCCCTAGGCAACTTTCATTTTTTGAGCCTAAAAATAGCACATTCACAATATAATTTGTAATTAATAAATCCAGCTGGTATTTAGAGACTACTGACAATTCCACTGATAGTATTTTTTGCCATAGCGTTCCCCTCTGTCCCTCAGTACTGGAATTGCTGTTGGTCTTATGCTTTCAAAATATGATGTTTTGGGCAGACACCTTTCTTTGGATCAGTGTCTGGGGCAGTACCTACTGCTTTGGTTTCTCAGGTCAGAACTGACATTGTAAGTGACAAACATCCCATTAGTAAATTATTTAGTACTTTAAGTGTCTGTCATCTCATTCTTTGATGCTGGTTCTCATCAGTGACTTATGCTGCAAAAAGGTTTGATATCACATTTGTATGGGAGGGTTGAGTAACACTTCACAAAATAGAAGATATCTTCATAACAGAAAGAAAACAGCAATGTTTTATTCATTGGTACACTGAAAATTGTAGTGCAAATACAGATTTCATTTGGATTTCAGCACAGGCCTGTCACAATGGCATATGGGCAGAAACAGCAGACACCAGATCAAGGAGTCGTGCCTAGTAGGCACCACAACAATATGTGCATGAGCACATGGGCACACAAACACACATACAGTTCCTAAGTACAGTCTTTGTCCTAATAGATATCCATATATTACTCATGATTTACAATGATTTTTGTTTGCAAACCAATTGTATTTTCATTTTCTTTTGTGCTTTGACAGGATATAATTGTTTCTGAAACATATAATAGGATCAAAGCATATTTCATTATTAAAGAACTTATTGCATTATGTTAGTGCCCTCCTGAATGCATGAAAATGTTAATCCAGTTTTGTCATATTTTTCAAATAAGCAGTTTTTTCTTATGAAAATTTTGTGCAATTAATTGTTTGCTTTCTCCCCACCTCTGAGGGGTCTATAGCTTCAGAAGATATCAGATAAAGGATGATGACATATAATGAGAGCAAGATTTAGCTATTAAACTTCCTTTGACTCACTTTAAATATTGATTAGAGAAACACTTCTGGGCAAATATTTATATTGAGCAATAATATAATTCAGTGATTTTTAATTTTTTTTTCTTTCTGAATATCATTATGTCTTCAGTAATTTAGCTTAGAAAAATACATTGTTAGCCATGGGTTATATGAAAAAGTCCTAGATAGATGAGACCAAGAAAGAAGAGTAAAATTTTCCAGCAGTAAACCTTCATTCATAAGATGCAAAGATACTCTGGGTTGCATAGCTTATATCTGGCCTTTCCCAGGGTTTAGGACTGCTGTACCTGGGATATTGGCTTCAAGCAATTTCTTATATAATGCTGGTGTTGTGACAGATACTAATGAAACCATGCTCTTTCTAGATGAAGCTGATATTGCATACATAGGTAGAAGAGGTAATTTCCTTATTCACTTTCTTAATGAACTCAACGAGGATGAAGGAAACTTCCTGCATCTATGACTATCTCCTAGATTTTATTAGTTTTCTTCAAGAAGAATAAATTTTTTGCATGTTTTTGTTTGCTTGATATATACCATATATAACAATAACAGCTGAACCTACTTGTTGCATAAATGAGTGATTTTCTCTTTGTAGGGGAAAAAAAGCTGTAAAAGATTCTCAGAAAAATCTTGTAAGAGTAAGAAACATCAACATATTTGTGTTTTAAAACTTCTTCCAAGTTCTTACCTGAATGGTGAAGAGTCCAACATGTGTGTCAAACATAAAGGGACCAAATATATATAATATTTGAGCATAATCTCAGTGTGAAGGCTGTGTATGTTGTTTAATGACAGTTTTTGTTTCTTTAATTATGTTGAGCCTTTGGTTACTAAACACTCCAAACATTCACTGGAAGTTTGAGGTATCCAGGTTGGAGAGCACTGTGGACCCTCCCCACCGCAAGGCAGCACTGTCAGCTCACCTGTCACACACTGAATGTCTTGCTTGTCTTACTCAGTGTTGCTGGTCCAGGCCATGAACCAAATACTGCAGAGGGGGCTAAAGAAGTAAGTGCTTGCTATGGACTTGAAAGGATATAAATCTTGACAGTGGTAGCTGAAGAGGGAAAGGAGGGTGTGAAGTCAGTTATCCTGATAAACTTGCCAGATCCATTGATCCTTTCAGCAAAGTTAGATCTTTGACAGAGAATATTTTTGCCTTAGGTAGGAAAACCAGTACAAATTTAACAGCTATTTGCATGTATTCCTATCATTCCAAGTCCATAAAAAGATAATTTTTACCTATAAGAAAAATTCTCCTTGGTCAGTTTCTCAGTTAGTGTCCATGTCTATACTGCTACCTAGATTTCAAGCAAGCTGCTTTAATTTGAGAGAACTACAGAGTTTTGCCTATTGCCTGTAAATACTCTATGAAATAGTCAAATGAGTTTTATCATGTTTGAGTTTGTAATCCATCAGTAATGATTGTATTACAGATGTATGCCATGACAAAAACCTGGCTCTATATTGAAATGACATCCTTATGTACATATTTCAGTACAATTGGATCTTTCAAATTTTCATCTGAATTTTGAACTAATCTTTAACAGTTAATTTTAGATTGTATTAAAATAACAAATTTATATAATTTTTGATTGCTGATATGTGATATTGAGTTTCTTTCAATTCCTTCACATGAATCTTACTTTCTTATTGGAATATAGTTTCTTATTGCTCTAATTCATATTGCCATCTGTCAAGTACGAAGTAATGCAACTTATGCTTTAGACCCATTTATTGAAATGAGAGGTGTATGTACTGATCTAATTAAATCAAGACCAAAATCCATACAGTGGTTTGTTACAGAGAGGAAAGAGATGTTCTAAATACTCTATAATGAAAAACTCCCAAAAGAAGTTTTCAAAATCTTTAAGTGGTAAACTAAGTGAACAGGGAAATGCTTGAGGTGCTTTTTGTCATCTCAAGGCATGCAGAACCATATTCTTAGATATATATGATCTGTCTGCTAAAATATGGAGGTGAGCCTGAAGTAATATTCTAGGACAGTACTTCCTGCTTTTGTCAAGGAATGATCTGGCCTTAGGGATTAGTCCACAGCCTGGCTGAAGCAGAGGTTTTTCTCAAACCAATGAAGGTGTAATAAACCAGAAGTGTGTGGGTATGCAATAGCTGCAATTTAAAATTCTAAGGTTACACAGATGTCTCAGGAAAAGCCCAACCTCTCTATGAAATGAAAAGTATAGTTTTAATTTGTCTCAGGAATGGCAGTGATTCTAATATAATTCATCAAAGAAGGCATTTGACAACAAAGCAAGTGCACTTTAAATGTGTTTCTGACTCAATATAGGGGTTCATGCTATGCCAGTGTAGCCAAATCAGTTTTTCTTATCCTTCAGTTTACAAGTTAATCTAAAGTACTGTAAGACTTTTCTTTCATGTATTATTGATTTCTGATTTTTCTGCTTAACTGTTTTTTTTTTCTCCTTTCTGGTCAGACATTGTCCCAAGTTTCTATGAATGTAACATTCTGAATGTGATGGTGAATAAAAGCATATCTAATTCTAAGAGGTATCTTGCCATTTTTTTCCCTTCATACTTTCGATCAGTGTTTCTGACTTGTTTCTGACTTCCTGTAATTGTGTTCCTACAGCAAGTTATTTCTTCATATATCTAGGCTGATAGATCTTTCACGTTCAATCACACTTTTCTTATATCCAAAGTGACAGATTTTCAAAACTTCTGTAGCTTCATAGTTTCAAAACTTCTGTAGTTTCTGAGCTAGTCCAGGGCTTATTATCTCCTTGGTTTCTTTTTTCATTTTTGTAAATGAACAATGTAATGTGAAATTCAGGATCTAATTTATTTAGTTCTTATTTTATTTTGTTGCTTTCTGTGTTTAAAGTATCTTCTTCCAGTGTCCTCTTCCCCAGGCTGGTGGCATACTTGAGTTAGGTCTCTCCTTCCAGCAGAGAAGCTGAGCATCCTTCCTAATTGCTGTGACATTTCACATAAGCAGAGATTTAAGTCTAGATTTACTCACAATTTCTTGTATAAATGCCAATCTGGACAGCATCCTTACTGACAGTGATTGTGTAATGTCTTTTGTTGGTTGTCTTGCCTATGCTATTGCCCACACTTTTGGCCTTCTCTGTGTGAAACTGTAGCTGTGAAGGCCCTACTACACAGTGTACTTCATTAGTGTGTAGTACCTAGTAGTGTGTAGTTGAGAGTGACTGAAACCAGGATAACAAAAACACAGGCCTCTGTTGAACTCATAGATCCTCAAGAAAATGTAATTCCACAAGTAAAATGAGAGAAAATACCACACAAAGAAAATATCCTTGATGGAAAGGGAGATTTGTTAAAACTCCACTCATTACAAATTCTCTGAAGATATGTAGGACACCAGAATAAGGCTAAAACAGCACTTTCAGTAAGCAACTGCAAAAAATAGATATCTTAGAATAAAGATGTTAAGTGGTGGTGTTACTTCTTTTGATAGGATGACAGTCACGATGTTTTCAGTTGTTCTCACTTAAATCTGCTAAGAAAACTAGCTGTATTAGAGAAATTCAAAGAATATTCAATTCCATATAAATAGAAACCACATCATTTTTCTAAGCATTTTCTAAGGGAAGATGGGAGTCTAAAAGTGTTTGGGAGTTATTTAAAGGTAAGCTTAAATATTGCATGTGTGGGGAGTTAATTGGGTGCTTTCTCTGGGATCCTAATAGGTCTGGGACCTTGGACAGAAGACTTTGGAAAGTTGCTAACTAATCCAGATTTGAAATCTTTAAATTTTAGTTTCCTAAGTGAGACCAGGAAGATGCTCAGAAGAGGGCAGGCAGTACCTTGATGCTGTGGATACAGTAGAGGGTCTGCAGTGCTGTATAAAATGCGTTAGACAGAGCAGCATTTGCAGACCAAAGGAAGCACCACAATTTTAACACTCATAAAGATAAAAAGTCCAGGAAAAGTCTGCTTTTTGAGAAAAAATTGCATGAATGGAACTGCATAGATTTTAAGTTTTTAAATGTCAGTATTTTCGGGCTCTTGCAGGACATCACTACCTGAGTGCTACCTCAGAGAACACCCTTCAGAGAATCAGTAGTGGAAAATGCAGTCAAAGATGACTAACTGTCAGCTTGAAGACACAGGACATAGAGTGATTTATGTCTGAGCAAAAGCAGTAATGAGATTTTGTAACATTAACACTACAGGAAAAACTGAAATAGTAGAGAAGAGAGGTTGTGCTTTTTCATTCAAAGTGTATGCTAAATGTGTGTTGTTCAACAAACAAAAATATAGTCTTTAATGGAATCTGGGAAGAAATCCTACGATAAATTAAAATTTTGGCAATTCTTTAAATTAATCTCTGACTTCAAGTCTGGTCCTTGTAGAGGTAGGGACCTGATTAGGAGAGATTTTGGAAACAATTGCTGGGAAGTAGCAAGATCTCCACAAACTCAGAGTACACTAACCTAACTTGCTTCTTCAGTAGCCTTGTCTAGGTAAAATATGGACTGAAATTTTTAGTCATGCACACTTTTTGTAGAGACTAATGGAAATCAGTACTATTGAGTACATTGACACAATTCTTTGTACTCTCTGCTTTTGTTGGAGTGTGAGACCTGAATGGGACTATGCTTATGGGTACTAGGATAGTGCTGCTCAAATTATGAAAGAAAAAGATGGTGATAAGAAGACAGAGATTAGAAGCAGAAAGTCCAAGGGAAAAATATGGTATCATGCAAAAAAACATGTTAGAGATATCTGTTTCAGCCTGTTGCATATGTCAGAGATGTTGAAGATCAAGTTGAAAGAAAAATTCTTGTTGATACAACTTGTAAAGATTTTTCCATGTGACCAAAGCTGGAATAGATTTGAAGCTAGTTCTGGTATAAAACTCACATTTCTGAGACTGCCTTTGGAAGCTACTCTAGGTAAAATCCAGTCATATATATAAGTTTATTTTCCCTTATCACAGTAACTTTAACATCTCATAATTACCCATATTGTAGTAGGCATAAATTCAGACATATTATTAGATTTAATGTTCTGATTATCACCTTGGAATACATACACCGACCTTATTTAGTGGTTTAACAAAGGGAATTAATCAGACTGTAATACACAGAGGATACAAATCACAAAGGACCAGCTCTGTCACCTTTAGTTGCCCCTGAAGTGTTGAACTAGCTGTGTATTTTATGCTTGGGTGTGCTTCATGCTCAGATCTGCAGAACCAGTAGATGCTATACTAACAGTAGTTTCCAAAATAAATGTGCTTAGATGTAACAGTTTTGGATTAGATCTCTTTAATTTCTCTCTCGCTTTGACAAACACGCTCAGCAGACATACAGAAGTATGGAAATGGAAAAATCCCCAGTCCCCAAACCAAAAGCCACAGACTGTGAGGAAATACTTGTCAGAACTAAGAAATTATCAGAAGTACTTAATTTCTTAGATTCTTGTTGAATCCTACAGAGTAATTTACAATTAAAATAAAGAAACTCTTAGAAGTTTGGTTGTGGGAAAAAAAAATCTTAATTTCTAAATGCTTAGACTCCATTTTAATTGCCTAAACCAAAAACTTTTCCAGCCTCAGATTGCTCAATAAAAAAAACCCCACAACAAATTTGATCATTATTTTAATTAAATATAGCAAATGAACTCTGAAATATCATAGCAAGTTAGGGCTTTATTGCAGGGATTTTATAAGTTTCACCTGCAAGAGCTGGGGGCAGGATTTGGAGGTGGGGCTATGCACTGACCGTGTTGTGAATGCAGTGACAGCCAACCATACGTGCCCACTGTTTTGCATCATTAGCACTGTAGTGAATCTCAGAAAAAAAAAAAGAAAATGTCCAGTCTTTTTTATTACTTCACTTTTTTTTCTCTCTTTTTTATTTTTTTCTTTATAAAGCACCTAATTTAGGCCACAGACAAAAAGAAAATGTATCTTGAATATGCATCACAGGTTCCAAAAATGAAAAGAAATTGGATTTGGATAGCACTTACTCAATAGACAGATATGATACATGGTAAGAAGGTGCACTGTCTGCCCTGTGATAGATTAAACTACTTTGTAGGAAAATTACTGTGAGCCAGTCACCACCACCACCGTGGCTAAATCTTTAATAAAATTCTCTTCCATATTCAAGAGCGAGGTATGAAGTACACAATAAGCAGAGAGGAGTAGAGTGCCATTTATCAAACCACAGCTAGGTCTGTAATCTCCTGCTTTATCCTTTTTTAGTACTTTATTTGTCTTTATTGTTGCAAGGAAGCACATTTACCCAGGGCAGTGGGCTTTTGGTGCTGATAAACCTTTTGCTTTAAATTCTACCTGTGGGGTTTTTTCCTTTTTTCTTTTTTCCCCCCTTTTTTGTTTTTGTCTTCTTGATCAGATATCCATCTGGTCACTCTATGGGAGTAATTAGTCTGTTTTGGTGGTCCCTGGCTTGTTACATATTCTTTCACCTTTCCTTGCCTGACCTGACCCTACCTCTCTTGTCTCTATGCTACAAAAAGAAAGGGAAAAAAAAAAGATATTATAATATCTAACACATTTTAAAAAGACTACTCATGCCTGTGCAGAAGACGGTCTGGGGTGTATTGCATAATGCTTTTTTGAGGCTATTTGGCAAGATGGCAGTCTTGAAGCATGTTGCAGTTGGCCCCTGGGTGGCACTACATGGCTAGATCTGGGACCAACAAAAACAGTTTTGGATAAAGGCAGAAAACATAATTGAAGCATTTTTCTTCTTAAAAATTAAAGACTTTAACTAAATTTATTGTTATTTTCTGAATTCAACACAAAATCACAGTATTAATAAATTGTGTTCCTCTAATTGAATGACATTCCAAAATGTTCCCTGTATCTTGACTACCTGGTAATATCTGGATCATTTCTGGGAACACAGTGATATTAAGCACAGATTCAGTGGAAGGGTTCCTGTGGGTAGAAGTATGTGACTAGAACTGCTTTGTGCTGCCTGAATATGCATACTACCAGTCTGTGCTGCAGCCCTGGGGGTGATTTTTTTAGTACTATTATAACCCTTTTTATTGTTTGAATAGCAGTTTTATGACAAAACATTTATATTCAGCCTGCCTTTGTACTTGACTGAAAGAGAGCAATCACTGAGAATGATAAGGCAACAATGGTAATGATAACTGCATTTATGGAGGCTTACAGAATTTAAACGGGCATGCAAAAATAGACTTACAATAGTGCTCTACCTGTATTTGAACTGGCTTGGGTATATTTCTTGTGCCTGGCCCATGTTTGATTGTTGATGGATATGTTGCATTTTCTCCTGTTTTTCTCTCTTATGGCATTTCTTCTGTACGAGTCTTACCTGTATGAACATCAGGTTTATCTTAGCATTGAAAGATGTCCTAGTAAGATGGGGGAACATAACCATTCTTCAAGATCCACATCGCTGAAATTATTGCTTAACTTACATATTAAGATTTCAGAGTTTGTGGTATTATGATCTTGCATCAGAATGGTCATTACCTGTCTTTCAAGGTTCTACCTCTCAAGAAAATAGGCAATTATTTCACTGTCCCTTGAGAAAAAGTGAGAAATAGTAATGGACATTGGAAAGCAATCCAAGAGTTTAAGATCAGTCCTTCTGTTGCCCAAATATTGTTAAGCCAAATCAGTTCTAATTTTTTTTTCCTTTCCTATGAAGTTTTCTCTCCATTGAGATTCACTCAGACACATCCACAAGGACACACATGCACATTTGTGTATTTCCTTAAAATTTCTTGCTTAAACAAGAACATAAGACAGCAACGAAAAAGTTCATTATGTTCTGGGAGGAAACAAATAGTTCCTGGATCTCCAAATTTTGTGTGAGGGGAACACAATTACACCAAAGTCTACATATATTTTAGTATGGGTTATGAAGAACGGAGGTGTGCACTCTACATTGTCCTAAAGATATTTTCAGGCTACATCCAACCACACTGCTCACAGACTGCAAAGTAGATTTACTGGTGCTAGAGGGATTCTTGCCAAGGAAGAGACTGCTCTCCTGGAGTTAGAATGACAGACACATTCAGCCTACTCACCTAGATTTTTTTTTAATATTTTGAAATAATTTCTTTCAGGGAGCTATTTTATATAAGAACACCTTTCTGTAAACAAACCAATGTATATTTTTATAGAAGTGAATGACCATTTTAAAGACCTTTAAAATTTTGAGCCATACGTTTAGATTTTATTGTTTTTAAGAGATGGGAACCTCAGTACAGCCCAATTTCTTCCATACTGTAGTTTTCCTATGATATAATTTCTTTCTACAGCTGTATTTTAATTTTTCTGTACTTACCCATCCATTAGAAATTTACAGTATGTATAACAGCTGTGTGGCAAAACATTGTGAAAACTAAGTGAATAGAAATATATATAAAAAAATTAGTTGGTAAAACCAAAGATATCTTTTATTTGTGTGTTATTTTTCTATTTCAGAAGCTCACTAACTACACTGTACATACATTTTTTAATGTATGTATATGATCATTGCATGTTGACCTCTCCATGTGCTTGTCTGCACTAGTTAGGCTTTAAATATGCTTAAATTAATAATTCAACTTCTCCTTTGCAAACGAAATATAAGTAATGCAAACATTAATTCACTTTGCCTTATAGTGTTCTGGAATGCTGCATTCAAAGATACGTCATTTTCTACTAAATGTCTTTCTAATACTTCTGTGCAAATGATACCTTTTCCCCAGGCCCAGCTACTTAGTGGATATTATTGAACAAATGTCTTTTATAGGATCGGAAAAAGTGAGGCATTATGTGAAAGAAATTTTTGAAAATGTGCATGGACTATTTCGGAATATGCTTAGTGAATATTAAGCAAACACCTGAAGTTCCTGTGCTGCTGCCTAGAACCAGCACTTCATTACCTATTACGTGCAGTGACTTTGAATTTTTTATTAGGTACTGATCTCTTAGCCTGTAAGGCTTGTGCATGATGTCTATGAGAGCAGTTTCCAGCAGAGCGAAGCCTTATCACAGATTCACCTAAAAGGTAAGGATATTTTTTAATTTTTAGTTCACATGCTGAACAGCTGCCTGCTGAACACCTGCCCACGGAGCAGGAAAGAAATTTGGTTTAAGGGTTGATTATGCATGTCTTACTCATATACAGTAAGTCCAGAAATAGGCATGATGAACTTCAGATAAACCCAGAATATGCAAATGGAGAGTACAATACCAGAATATTTCCCCCCTAATTTTGTGCTCCACTACATTTTTAGTGCTTTTATTTATTTTTTTTTTTTTTTGGGTTGTTGAGGACATAGGGGAAAGGCTTATATATACTTCTGATTTATATAGTTTCTCCCAAATCTGCAGTGTTAATATTTTAAAAAAGCAAAGTTGAACTATGAATCTAGCAGGCAATGTAAAAGAATCATTGACATTCCTCATATTTGCTAAAGATGTTAACAAATATGAATATTCAGAAAAAAACAGCAAAACTGGAGGAAATTATGAAAAATCAAGAAAGGTAACTAATAAGAATAAGAGGAGAAAAGATACAATGGTAAACCTAGAGATCCTGAAGGAATGCTTTGATTTCTTTTTCACTGAAAATGGCTTAAATGGACTTTTGAGAGTGAGGGACCTTATTACAATGGATTGTGAGTGATAAGTTTCAAGACTATTAGTTTGAGGAATTCAAATCAGGTAATTTAGAGGTAAACAAGTCTTAAGAAAACATGGGCTGTATTCAGAATGTGATAATAAATTGAGGCTTAAAAGAGCAGACTTTGGTAAAAGAATAGAAGGAGTGACGAGCTTTGAAACCTGAGACCAACAGAGACCTCATTGGTCTCCAATTTTCTCATATTAGCATCATAAATTTAGCAAAAATAACTTCCATCCTAGAAGTTTTTGCTTTTTCTGATAGAAATCTTTTCTTGGACTTTTAGAAATTGATTTACTTTTCCAATTTTTTTTTTCATTTCCAATTTACAAATAACTTTTGTGCCAAAAATTGCATCTGGATTGGTAACTGTCTTTCAGCCTGATGTTTTATGTTTCAAAGCAACTTATTACTATTTCTTATTTAGCCAATCCTTATCCACTTTCAATTGCACTGTTTGCCTAAGTGTTTTCAACTTTAACTAACCTTTTCACATGTTGTTTCATGAAATACCTTGCTGAAATCCAGATGAATATTTCCTCAAGCAGATAAGTTATCTTATTAAAATAAAGGTATTGGTTTAGTCTTCCTGCAATTAGTATATGTTGTATTCTAAAGCTGAAAATGTCTCCTTTTCCTGATCATATGAAAATTGAGATTTTAGTGGTTGTGCAATGAAATCATTGCTTATGACAAGGGAGAGCCTTGTCATCCACACTTTCTGAACAGAGAATTTGAGTCATGGTGTTTAAAAAAAGGTTTTCTTGAAAGCAGTCTCTTTTTGATACTGGGGCCTTAATCCATTCCCCAATCAGACTGAGCATGCATATCATGACAAATCTTTCCTCCATTAAAATCGTTTCCTATCCTAAAATGAATTAGCTGAATCAATACACTCCTCCCAAGGTTTCCCTGAGGAGACAGAAGCAGCTGCTAGAGCAGCAAATGCTGCCTGAACAGTCAGACACCAAGGCAATGGGGCCACCACTGGTGCCTCCAGGAGCAAGAAGCAGACCCTTGTAGGGAACTGGGGTAGAAGGTTACTCATGGGTACCATAGATTTACTGAGACAAAACCAAGAATCAGCTATGGCTGTCAGAACTGGCAAAGCTGTGCAATCCTGGAGATGTATAATAGTAACACAAGGACAGCAAGATAAGAAAGAATGCTGCTGTTGTTTCCAATGTGTCATGCTCTTCTAACTACTTTAACTTCTTGAACAGCTATGTACAGATTTATCTTCAATTAGTTAACTAGATTAATATGTGCTCAAGGCTAGTTTGAGGTAAAATTTCTTACTGTTTTGTTTCTTATGCTTTATAGACATCACAATATGTAATAATGAATGTATTTAATAATGAGCATATTCTCCACCTTTTTCTGGAGACTGTTTTCTTCTAAAGACCTGCAATGTTGCAGAGAATAGGAAGAAACAAGGTAAAAAAGAAAAAGTCAGACATAAATAAGTTGAAAAATTTGAGCTGGATGCTTTCAATTGGCTTAGTTTGCACAAATTAGCAAACTAGAATTTCTGCAGAGGTGGTAAATATACTGATTTTTTGAATTTTTTTTCTAAATTGAACTAGAAAAAAAACCAATCCCATGGAACAAGTATTTTTTCAACTGAAAAATATTCTTGGTAGATTTTTATGACTTAGTATTTTTATTTTTTATTCTCTGAAAGTGAATAATTTTTGAGAAAGGCTGTGTAAACACATGGAACTTTACAATTAAAATTTGTTCTCAGCCTCAGAAGAGCCGATGGTAAAACTTGATTTGCAATTCTCCATCAAAATTATTTTTCAATAGAAATAATTCATGCTTTGAAATTAGAAGTGGCATTAGTATGAGGTGACAGTAGAAGTCCTCTAATTTAGTTTGAAAGTGAATTTTTGACATTTTTGCAATTAGGTAACTGAAAGTTTGGAAAGTGAATTTTCTGGAAGAGTATCTTTAAAAAAACCCCTCTGCTCATAATAATTTTCTAATTTGTTCTAAAAATTGGAAATCAATATAAAAATATTTGGAGTGTTTTCAAATTACTGACTATATGTATATGAAATTTTCATAGTTTATATTTTTTTCCTGATTATTTCAATAGGATGGTATTTTGAAATTTAAAATTATTTTTTCCTGTCTACACCATTTCCTTGCGGTTTGCTTGATGTACATTATTAGCTGGTCTTTTAACATGTCTCCTTAAGCAGTGTATTTTAGTGTTTACATGAGACTTCAATTCGGTAAGCAGCTGAAGTACTTTCTGTTAGTATGACACACCCTTGTACAAGTTGTAGATTTGTCTGTTGTGAAATGACTGAAATATGATTATGAAAATCTTGGTTGTTTGACTTGTGATTGTTACTTTCATCAGCAAATAATATAATTTTCAGTATATGACACTGATTCCTTCTTATGCATTTTTTTTTTCTCATCAAATTGATGGTGCATTTAAATATCAAGGCTCTATTTCTTTTCTTGGTAGTCATTTGAGCTGTTAGGATTATTCTTTTTATAAAAATTGGGTCTTTTCTTAAAACCTCTTTCTTTGTTCATCACAACTTTAATGTGTGGGACATATCTCCTTTCATCTCAGCAGGGGACACTGTGCATTTGTGGGATAAACTAGTTCCATATTAGCAATGTGGAATTGTTTGAGCTTGTTTGCATATGTTGATAGTGCTGGTTGTGATGGTAAATGTTGGGGAATTCTGTCAGCAGTAGTATTTTCTTTCTCAGTAGTCAATTCATATCCTGTAAATATGCTGTTCCCATTAAGCCTAAATGCTATTTTTTTTTGTCTATGAATATAGGATATGTTGATAATAGCACAAAATTAACCTGAAATTAATGGTTAGTACTGATGACTGAAATGCCAACACTATAACTCATATTTTGCTGCTTAAAAGAGAATCTCCCATAGTTGCTTTGTTGAAAGCTTTTAGAGTTGTTTGGAATATGTTGGTGTAAGAGTTTATTCAGGGAGCTGGAGCTGTGAAAGCATTTAGACCATGTGAGTCTCCACACTGCATACTAAAAGTTTGATACATGGAGAACTTTGGTGGGAATCTCTCACAGCATGTCAGGTCCCAGGGCTCCTTGTGAAATATCTACAAGGGAATTTGTGTGCTCCAGTGAAGAGAACCTTTTAGTCTGGGAATTTAAGTCAGGTTTAGGTAACCAAGCACTCATCTTGGTTGGTCTGGTGTAGCTTTAGATGTGCATGGAAAAATGAACCTAGGCAATTTAGGAGTATTAGTATTTATGTATAAGTATTATGTATTATGTATTTATGTGTATATTTTTATGTCTTCACATTACATACCACTGTTTGATCCAAGTCCCACTTCAGATGTCTCACTTGATTTGAAAATCTTACTCTTTCCTTATTTTATCTAAAGATGCATGTTGATATAAATTATCATTTTAAGTTACTTTTTATTTATCATAAGAGCAATCTTGGCTACTTTACTTGTGAGTACTCTGCTGTGCCCACTAGAGGATATGAAGAGGAGAGTGAAAATTTTGTTATTTCTGTAGAAAAATTAATTTTCTAATTTGATTTTTTAAGTCTGACTCAAGAAAGTCAAACTTCATTGTATCTACATTATCAAATCCTCTTGATTTCATGGCAATTTAAAGATTGAACTTATCTATTAAAAAAAAAAAGAAATAATTATTTTAGACTCAATTTTCTCTGGGAAGGACAGGAGTGAATATGCAGGGAAGCTGTTTGGAACCTACAGTATTCTATGCAAAAGACCAGCAAGGAAATAATTTACCTAGGAAGATCTTTTTTTTAAGAAACCTGCCAGCAAGCTTTTTTCTTCCTATAAGGTTCACATTTAAACAGTTTCTAATGTTGACTTTTGGCCAACAATGTCTCTTTCACCTTCTATGATGGAAAGGAACAGCTCGGTAATAAAAACTAATTTCTATGTCTTTCACATTCACGCCAGAGAAGACATGCAATTTATAGAAGAAAATTACAAATCACACTATGAACTGCTTAAGAATTTCAAGAAAAACAACAACTTCTGGAAGAAACCATGAAAAAAGTATATAGCGACTAATATCTTTTCAGAAGCTTAGACATGGTATTTGCTTTTTTTTAATATCTGCGATATCTCATAGAAAAACTTTTAAAATTGAATGACAATTTCCATCATGAAAACAGAAGGATGTTTTTTGGTAAGGCCAAAAAAGAAAAAGTGAATATTTCTTAGGTGGACTATTTGAGGGCAAGTATGTGACTGCATCCAAACTATTACTAACCTCATACAAATTCACCTATGCATTTGCCTCACAAAACGTGATTTAATGAAATTAATAAAGTGTATTGGTGAGGAATTCTGAGGGAGTGGATATGAACTGGTCTTCCTTATAACAGTGACTGTGTTGCAGTCACCAGGCCTTGAAGTGGCAGTGCCTGATCTTTCTGAAGTATAGTTGGGACATGCTAATTTGAAGCACCAGGTTCATAACAAGAGAAAAATATTCAAGAGATCAATTATTACTCCTGACTCATAGTGTGTTCAAGCTGTCTTTATGACTTGTCTCTGAGACAATAATTTGATTTGACAGGCAGATTGGATGTTATTAAAGGTAAAGGATTTCAGTTACTTTTAATGCACATGCAAGGTGTTACCAAGATCTTCTTGAAGAGAGCCAAGAGGACTGTGGCACTAGTGTGGTCTGCAGGTGAAGGAGCTGGAAAATTTCCCAGTTTTGTAATTGGGTAGTGAATTAATTGTATAGAGTTGTCCACAGAGGGCATTAACTAACAAAATGCATCTCTCACATTAAACGTTAAAGTTGATTCAAGCACCTTTTTCAAGGAAAAGAGGAATTAACAGTTTAGACTGAGGGCTCTGTCGTGCTACTGGTGTTATTATATTATTTTTTATTATCTAGTATGAAAAATTCATTACCATCTGGATCCCATTTTACTAGATACTGTATACTCATATAAAATAAAAGAAACCTATATAGAATTATGAAAACAAAAGAGGAAAATATTGAAAGCTAGATAGATATAGGAGACTAAAAGAAGCAAATCATGTAGATTAAAGCACGCATTAGAAACCTTTTATGAATGAGTAAAGCATAAGAAAATCTTATTTGGGATTTTCTGGAAATGTTCCTTGGAAAGAAAAAAACAACACTTCATTATTATTTCACCAAAGACGGCAAGTACTGATCTGCTCATGAAAACATTTTGAGTTTAGTGATCTTCAACTGTACTCTATTACTTCTGTTTCATTATTTTGCAACTGGTGAAATTTATACAAATGCATGATCTCTTTTTTAGGAACGGTTGCCTCTTTTATATAAATCCCAATGAATTTAAGCATATCTGAAGGGTTTTTTTTCAAACTTTTGGTGAATTTTGTATTATTTCTTACAACATAAATTTATGAGGGGCCACACACTGCACTAAGGGCCTGTGTTCTGGGCATTTTATAGTAGTCCAATTTTAAAATACCTATTTTCAGACATTTAAGAGCAACAGTTTAGAATATGTATAATTCATGAAAGTCCTTCCATAAACATCCACTACCAGCTGGTAAACCATTTAAGCCTTTTAGGCTACTCCTTTGAATTTTTAGAAATATTCATAATGGTAAGAATCACCCATTACAAAGATTTTTTAATACGTTTTCTCTTTTCAAAGAATGTATTTCTCTTGTGCTCTAATTCTAACCCTTATTTTTTTAAGAAGAGCAAATATTAGTAAATGCATAGGTAAACTTAACAATTAAGTCTACTTGTAATTAAGTAAATGTAAATTGCCATATGCTCAGTAAATTTCATAACCCTGAAGATAATAATTACCAAACCTGTCTTATAATGGCCTTACTTTCAAAACAGGTGGGATATTCTCTGTCTTTTTGTTTTTTATTAATGTTTTTGGATGAATACTAAAAGCAGTTACAAAATGTTAAGAAGAGCAAAGCTGTGTTCAAATTTACCAATGCAGACTTAAAAAACTATAAGTTCCTGTCATTGCAGATAAGGGTAAACAAAGAAATAATTTTCAATGTGTTACATGCAAGCTACAAATCTGAAGGTGAGGCAATTAAAAAAGTTTCTTCAGCTTTTGAATTGCACTTACATGAATCTTTAAAAAAAAAAGAAGGAAAATATTTAAGATATTGACACTGATACTTCACTTTCTGAAAGATGCCATTTTAGTCTTATTCCTTTAGACAATCCTACAATGCCTGAAAGGCAAATATATAAAAATGTGAATGTGCTTAAATAATAGTCTAAAAAGGAGAGTGAAAGGAATGTTTTTAGAATTTAACCAGTCGTAAAGATGACTCATCAGACTTTGCATCCCAAAATACTCTCATCTATGTCTCTGACATGCCCTTAGTCATTCTATGATTTCCCTCAGTCTCTTCATGGTTATTAAATACTGAAATATTGTCAAATATAGCGTATATATGTATATTGATATTATTTTTTAATCTGAATTATGGAGACTGGGAATAGTCAGTTGTTTTTCTTGCTAAATTGGCATTCACTACTACATAAGTATTTACCCTCTCTGAGAATAAAAAAATGCATAAAGTATTGTCAAATATGAAAGGGTTTTCCAAACTGCATACCATTAGTGACACCAAAGTCCTTTCAAAATACCAGGAAACCTTTCACAGATCTCATTCTGCTAATGTAACTACTATGGTTCTTATCAATGCAATTGATGATACCAAGCAATGGGATTTTCCAAAAACTTGATCAAGGGAGACCTATGGATATGCAGTATGCATTTAAGACTATGGCAATTCATCCTGAGCAAGAGCTGCCTTCCTTTGGATTAGAAGCAGAGATGAGGAAGCTGGAGCTGGTGATGTAGTTTTCTTTTGTTTCACTTCTGAAGTGAAATGAAATAAAGAATAGCAGTTAGAAGGAATCTATTAGGGAAATTATTGATATTTTAATTCCCAGTAAAAAAAAATTGGTAACTTCTTTAAAAATCTGCTTTGGAATATATTCTTCAAACATTTTTTAAAAAAAGATGGAATATTCATGTGAAAGACCTTTAATTCTTTGCCTTCACCCTTCCTTATTCTCTTCACTTTCTCTTTCCCTCACTCTTTCCCTAGTTTTTGGATGAGAGTTTCTGCCAATGTTGGTAATACAAAAACCAAACCAAACCAAAAAACCCAAAACACAACAACAAACTCAACAGGACAAACAAACAAAAACACCACAACAAACCCTGAATGTCAACAGAAGATTTACAGAGGAATGCAATCAAGAAGATTGTTGCAAATCAAGCCTAGAATCAGACTATCAAGAATTCAAAAACTTTCAGCTGTTTGCAATTACAGTGGTAATTGCTATTTTAAAATGTTTTCCTTTTCCCAAAGAAATGCCATGTCGTTAGCTAAAATTTTAGGGATTTTAAATCACAGCAAATCTCTGTGCAGCTGATGAAGGCTAAATATTATAGGCAATCAAAACAACATATTATCTACATATTTCAGCTGATTTAAAAAAAGTGGCTTTTGGAACTTCTTTAAGAAGTTATTTTACTACATAGTTCTAGCTAATTACGCATATTTTTCAGACCAAAACATTAGCATTAGATATTTTAAAGCGAAATGTGATGGATTTTTAAGGAAATTGCACCTGAGGTCTGTGTTATTTTAGTCTAAAAAATTATTCCTTTTCTTTCTGTTTTGAATCCGTTTTGTAGTGAAGTCTTGGTTGTAAACAACACGTAATATATAAAATTAAAATTTCTGTAATTAAAAATACTGTAATTTAAAGACTGATGTATCAACATTACATAACATGAGTGGAAGGTGACCCTGCCCATGGCATAGGGGTTGCACTTGGATGATCTTTAGAGTCCTTTCAAAGCCAGGCCATGCAATGGTTCTGTGATTCCACTGGGCGTTTTCTTTTAGCAATAGTTCATTATTTGATGTCCAAAGAAAAGACATAAAGGTAAAATTTTCAAATGTCTGTTTGATCAATACCCAGCAAATTTACAGAACTTGTTTTGAAGATGTACTCAGGAAAAAAGGAAATGAGTATTTTTATAACAGTTATTATATGCCCACTAAGTCTGCATGAAACAAGTGCAAAGGATTGGCAGGGCAGTGATGACACAGCACTGATACCACTGCAGTAGGATCAATGTTGCTGGCACAGCCCTGTGCGGAATTTTTTTGAAGTTGGAGGCAAAATTTAGTGCAGGATCCTGATTTACAGGCCTTATTTACAGAACAGTCAGAATGAGCAATTGTATTTAAAATGCTAAAGTTAAACTGTGTAAGTTTTGTGCTGTGATTGGGGGTTTGTTTGTTTGGTTGGTTTTGTTTGTTTGTTTTTTCCCTGAAGTGGGGCTGGAAGGTGTCTGTAAGTTTAGGATAAAGGAAAGTTTTTAGACACCAAAATAACTGCAACTAGCTGTTGGTATAAAATTGAGACTTTAATAGATTGGTTAATCTATTAAGCACCTAATTTTGTACTCACTGATTCATACCATTGAGGCCAAGAGCTTCATAAATATTTAGCATCTTTAGTAAGCTTGTGTGACACTTTCAGAAAAAATAAAACCAATAACCTTAAAAAGGAAGCAAAAACGGTTCACAGGTTGAAATCATGTGAAACCACATAGTGTTGTTTAATCTGTAGCACCAAATTATTAAATCCTTCAAAGTAGAGAAATCTCATATAATTGAAAGAGTATTTGGGAAAATGACTTTTCACCATTAGAGTAAATCTGTTAAGTGTGAAAATATGATTTTAATCAGGGCATGTATGTTGGAGGTTTTTGTAGAAGTAAGCTAGTCTTGTGAGTCATTGAAGAGGGTCACTTGAAACTGATTTTTATGATCTGCAGCATATAGGAAAGTTTGGGAGGAAAAAACCTATCATGACCTTTTGAGTTTTAAGTATATGTTGCTTTTCTGAGTTCATAAATAGCTTACTTTTTTGTAACTAAAATGTGTGCTAGAAAAAAGCCTAAAAATACATTTGGATCACATTTATAATACAGCTACATATTTAGAAAAAAGATCTCTCATGCATCATCTTATGCATTAGCAATAAAGGGATTTCAGCAGAGGCCTTTGCTTTGCAAGGACCTATAAACCTGAAATTAATTATGAAAGAGATACCATGGAGGTTTTTCCCTCTTACAAGATGTCTCTAAGTCTGATATGACATGATACTATATGAATGAGAAAACAGTCATTATTTCAGATATAAAAAGCCTGAAAGTAAATCTGTAGTACTGCAACTGTGCTTAGGACAACACCACTTATTTTATTCTATGGAATTCCTGAGCCAGCTGATAGATTAATCACTTTTGACAGTAGCTCACTTTTTGACCTGTGTGGCAAGGAGAATGTCACAGCAGTAGGAGAGGTTCTGTGATAATTGGAAAGTGAAGGGGACTTGGTGGTGCAGTAGCTTAGTGCATTAGCCTTTCCCCTCTGGAGACCTTGGTTCACATTCTGCCTTAGGGTCACTAGTGAAAATTAATGCTTTGGTATCCTACTTCTATTTGTACAGATGACACAAAAAGGCCCCTATTTGGAAAAATGTTGTCTTTCTTCACTATGAAATGCTGTATTGGCCAGGATCTTAGGGCCAACGTACATTGATAGAGAACTTAAAAAGCTTTTATTCCTGAAATATGTGTCTGCCAAGATCCCTGGAATAACATTCACTCAATATATTACTAAAAGGGGAAAAAAAAAAAGGAAAATCTTCTAAGCTGATATGCATGAAAATAATGCAAATAATGAAGGAAACTCATCTGCAATATAAAAGCTGCAGTGATATTTTACCCCATTTCCATTTGGAATTAACTCCTGCTAATCTTTCTTGCACTGAAGTTATATTTATCTTAAACTGTTTTACTTGAACCTCCTTCTGACTAAGATTCTTCAAGTGCCAGAGAAGTGCTATTTCATATGCAGTGGAGTGGAGCAGTGATGACATGCAGTGATTAATTAATTCAAAAAGTACATGTTCCCTAAAGGTATCCTGGGAACCACTTTCCAAGCCTCTTTAAAAGAAACATATTGCCTGCATTTACAGGTGGTAGTAAGCTGAATATAGATTGGTTATCAGTGATGTACTGCCTTTTATTACATCTGAAGTGCTTACTCTTATTGCCTTGTAACAAGGGTGCTGCAACTAATTGTGCTTAATGATCCAATGCAAAGATCCTGAATTTTGTATTATTAACTCCTCCTATGTTTATCTTTTCATCTCCTTCAAAATTTACAAGTTCCAAGTTACATTAGGGATTTGCAGCAATGTGTGAACACCTTAACCTGAAAATCCTCACAAAAATGTTAGCTGTGTTTACAATTGCGCAAGAGCTTCCCTTTTTAAACATGAATTAAATGTTCAGGATGGGTCCAGCCTGAGAACCTTGCTGACTAAAGCAGTCTGTTTAAGGATGCAAGAGGCATCAGGGAAGATCCACAATTTTATACCTTTCTTGCAGGCAAGAAGCAATAACAATTATGGCTCCATCTCTGGAGTAGACGACAAGAATTTTCAGTTAACCACAGTATCCAGTCTCTATCTCTTTTTGATATTAGTTTCCCTCTTACTTAAGGGAAATGTGGATTAGAGATTAAAACCTATTATCTCCTTTTTTCCTTCAATAATTACAGAAAATATAGAGGAAGTAACAGAATAAGCAAAGGATTAAAGTAGAAGGACCAAGCAGAGGATACTTGAACAGAAAGCAGAAGAACAGAGCTGTTGAGACTGATAAATCTTTCTTATCAAATGTGCTAGCCAAAGAAAGCCTGAATAAGCATCAACAAATTAAGAAACTTTAATTTCAATTTATACTTTTAAGTGCAACCTTTTAAGTCACCTTTTAATAGGGTCCTAGGAGATTTCATTTGAGATCTTTGCTTGCATGAAAAATCTTCCAGTGAAAGCCTTTAAGTGGCTTCTATAGTAAGTAGACCCTAGATCTCTTTTAAGTATCCTAGATTACTTTGAATAGTTAGATTTCTTCAGTTGTTAGGTTTTGTTGTTGCTGGGGCTTTTTTGTGTGTATTTTGATAATTTTGGGATTTGAGCATTTTTTTTCCTAAACCAGATGGAGTCGATATTGGAAGTCCTGAATAAGAAGGAGAAGCAAGAAAGGATTAAAGGGTGATCTTTCTATACATTGTAATGTTCACATAAAGGAGTAAACTAAGATAGGCTTTCTCTTGGTACACCTCCACCTTGCCAGATCAGCAAATGGACATCTATGAGTTGGAGGATGTTGGTAAATAAAAAACCTGAAATAGTCTTTCAACAGCTTAAGCAAGTTGGTCCAGAACATTGCTTTTATTTTTTTTTATTGTAATTGTATATCTGATGTCTTAAACCAAAAACCTAATGAATAAATAAAAATGTACATTGGTCGAGAACTCATCCTCTTCTTAAATCAAAATATTGCTTTGTATAGAGCACATTTTTATAATTTGTTCACTTATGCTGTGCCACATTACAAATGAGGTTCTAAATGAAGTGAAAGATGGCTAGACTGATGAAGTGCTGCTGACGTTAAAATTGTAGAAAGAGGAATAGTATTGTATGTTTCTTCTGGAAGCCTGCATGAACCTCCCAATGAATTTTTTAGGACTGTTAGTTTTGCTTAGCCCTCTTTTCTCAGAAGCCAGATAGTATTTTTACTCACATTTAAATCTTCAGTGGTGAACAGTGCTTCTCACTAAAAAGTGGCTATTCATCCTGAGACAGCTGAAACTTGTTTCTATTTGATCCTATGCTCCCACAGATGTGTAGCATTTAAACATGCTCATTTTAGAGGTTATTTTAGCTTTTGTTTTGAATTATAAAAAATAGAAGGTAAAGGTAATGTAGCAGTTGCACTGCAGTGTTCAGATTTCTGGATGTTAACAGAAGTGTGTCTACTTCTGGATTTGATATTGAGTTGAGAAAATAATCTGACAACTTATTTTTACACCACTTAAATATTGGTGTGGGGTTTTTTTGAGTTTCAGTGTTGTTAGGTATGATGCACAGGAGCAGGGTGAGAAAGTGATTTCATGCTCTATTTCTCCAGATGAAGTTTAGTGCTTTGTTGACGAATACTGACATGTAAACCCAAATTGCAACTTCCCCAGTCTAACAATGGTATATTAAAATATTGTTTACTAAAGTCAGAGGTGGAATTTTGTGAGCCCCACAAAACTTTTGAAATGAGTTGATATCTTATCCTGAAACAGGTTAGGTTGAAACAATGTAGCCTTTATTGGTTTTAATACTTCTAAGATTTGTACTTCTAACTGGCTTATATGTTTTTTAAATAGGTTGTTTGATGCCAACATTTTAATTATATTGAACAAAAAAAGTTAAAAAAATGGTGACCATGTTGGAATTTTATTTTCTTGATTGTCTATTGTCTATCAAATAAGCTTGGCAGGATATAAAAGGACTAAGTTATCTAATCCATGAATATCAGAATTCATCAATAGCTTTCCTTTTGAAATCTCTAGAGTAACTCAGTCTTTGCTATCACTTAACCCAGAATTTTACCACATGACTATTTTTTGTTTTGGTTTTGTATTTGTGGGTTTATTGTCATATTCATGGCTCTATCCATGGCTCATGGATATCCAGAAGAACAGAGCAGATAGAAATGAAAACTTCTCCAGCCAGCCATCACTCAGTGGTAGCCCAGCCTCAGCCTTTAATCATTAGCTTACTGCAACTGGACTCCTTACTGGGTTGATAAATTTTCTACATGCAATTGAAGAAAACGCAGTCTTAATTTGAAGAAGAACAAAGAAATAAATGCTGCATATTTTTACTAGGAAAAAACTTGTCTAAAAAATTTTCACCCAGTTCTATTCAAAGTCGTTTATGGCTGTCATTCTTGTTCCTACTTCATAATACCAAGATTGTCACCTAATATTATAGTAAAATATTGTATTAGGCTGGTTATCTGGCCAGATATATATTTCTGAGCTATTTTAATGTTTCATATTTATCTTTGTTTCTGAGGTAGCTCTCTGAAGATGGAATTTGATTCCATTAGAAAAGTGCATACTGTGGGTTGTGTATTGTTAACTCACAAATTTGGGGTATGAGAAATAATGGTGGAGAATGAGAAAAATTAGGTTATTGGTTTGATAATAGCAGCAAAATGTTTAATAATGTATCAGATAACATTATAAAAAGCTTTCTGTAGCTCCCTACATTCATAATGAGAATTTCTGAAAAACAATCATAATCACAAGTTTATGATGAAGTATCTAAGGCTTCAGATGTTTTGTCCAACAAGCACTTATATCATAATAGTGTGTAAGTAGGTTTACTAAATAGCTATAAATGTAATTATGGCACTCTGATATAAAATTGTTTCAGAGGCAAAGTTGTTTCAGTCAACAATAATGGAGTACTTCTGGATGAAGTAAAATTATGGCACTCTGTGATCATTATAGAAACCAGCATACTGCTAATAAGAGCATTATTTAGCATGAAAATAAGTTTTCTAGGCCCTTCTTCAGGCTCTGTTCCTTGTTGTTTGGAATGTAGAAATTAGGTAACTGTGGGTGGTAAGGCTTTGAGCTGACTTTTTCATCCTGCATCCTTGATAGACTTTACTGCAAAATGTTCCCAGTCATAACTCTACATGACATTAGGGTTATAGCCTGATTTTGTGACTACAGCCAGGTGCTGTACACCTGACAGATTTCAAGAGGTATAGAAAAGGTGTTAAAGAAATGTCTCAGTTTTCCAAAGTCTGTATCAGGGAGGAATTGGCTACCTCTGCAAGTATTTCTAACTCTGTTTGACTCAAAACAAATCTTGAAGTTTGTCTTTCATGTATTTAGAACTCTTTAAAGAAATGATTCCTTCAAAATGACAGTGACTCCTGAAGGATAAAAGCTTAAGAAAACACATAACATACTGAAATATGCACACATATTGTACCTCATCTTGCCTAGTTTTCCATGAAATGTCAAAAGAACCTCCTACTGTGATATGTCTGTGAGCTCTGCAAGACTGATTAAATTTCTATATAATGTCAATCGTTGCATCCTGTGAACCATAAATTATAAAATTTGTTTCTATTTTATCACTCCATAAAATGCTTTAAAACTTTTTCTTATCTGATACAAAGAATAAATGGTGACTCTCATTTTATTTGTGACAATTTTATGCACATGGAGAAACAGAATGTAAGTGTGGAGTATATTCTTTATATGTGTGTGTAAAAGGAATAGATTAAGAAAGCATTTACTACAACAAAATATATAATATCATGATTTATTTCTCAATTTTGCAACATCCCAAAATAAGGGAAGAAAATTAGGTGCCCAAAGCCAGATATGTTAAGGTCTCTTTAGAGCAGAACAGAGAATATTCAGGCTGTAAGAGAATGCAGTTTCCTCCCTTACACTTTTAACTAGTGGAATAGAGAAGTATAATCAGGAAATTGGTGTTAGAGAAGATTTGCTTTGTGACAGAAACTAGTGTTAAAAGGGCTCGTGGTCATTTCTCACACCACTTCAGAATGTGTGGATTCTCTTCGGAGTCTCAACTTACACATTTAAATCGTAGTCAATGTTTTTGACCTTTTGGCACCACACACCAAGAGGCTCATGTGAGGAATCTGTTCCTTGTGAATTGCTGACTGTAGTTTAAGACCATTGTTCAGAGAATTTCAGGATTAGGAATTTCAAACTGAGACGAATGTAATAAAAATGCCTTTATTCTTATTCTCATCTCTGTCTCACACTCTGTCATTCTCTCTCACAGGGTTTTGTACTGCGGCTCATCACCATTGCATCTGAGTGCATTCCAAATAAAATAAATAACAGTAGCAAAGCCTCTAGTGAACATCATGGGGAACATCAACATTGAGAGGCAGGGCTTATAAATCTGCATGCAAC
Organism: Passer montanus; assembly: GCF_014805655.1. Lineage (NCBI taxonomy): Eukaryota > Metazoa > Chordata > Aves > Passeriformes > Passeridae > Passer > Passer montanus. Next base: position 7,658,206 of record NW_024357613.1, on the reverse strand, counting down.
ACTGTATGAACGTGCTTAGATTGCTTCCAGACTGGAGCTGGCTCACATCCAACTCTTGAGTAAAGTGTACTTGAGTGACTCCAGGTCTATGTTCTCTTTATGGATTTTCATTTGAGTTGATGTCTCTTTCAGGGCAGGGATGGAAGTGGAAGAAAGGTGAAAGAGAGAGGACTGTTTGTAACAACTTTGTGATAACTGTGCACAAAATTTTTATTCAGATTTTTAGTCTCACAGTTATGAATATCCCTGTGATTTCTTGCATTATTCCTCAAAGAGAATAAACATAACTTTAATAACTTTTCTTATTTATAAAAATTGCAGTGGAATCAATTTGATTTTTTTCATGTAAAACCACATGCTTCTATATTTTTTAATTTTTATAGTTTCTTGTATCTTTAATATTGTAGTTATCCTGAACAATATGCCATTCAATCAAGAGCAAATGTGACTTGATCATAATGGAGTGGCTTTCAAAAATGTAATAATAATTTTGAGAATAGATCATAAACAGAAGTCTCTAGTAGAATTTTGTAAGATATGCTCTGTGGTAAAAAGTATGAATAAAAGTGGCAATTGCAAGAATTTTGAAATTTTAAGTGACAAGTATTCTAATAGGAAAATGTAAATAAACAGTTACAAAATTCCTAAAATCTGAGTCACATTAAACAAAGTGCAAGGGAAAAAAAAAGAGGAATTAAACCCTCTCCCTCAATGAAAACACAATTAGATTTTAGGCATCATAGGGCAGCTATTGTGGGTGATTTTCTGTATAACCTAAATGCTGATAACCTAGATTCCTAGATCTTGTGAAGGGATTTCATTCAACTGTATTCAGAGGTTATCTTTATGAAACTGTCTTAGAGCTGGCTACTTTGTCAAGAGCTGACAAAGAAATGGTTTGCTGAAATGTTTGAGTACCATCAAAAGGACATGGCAACAGTGCTATTCAGTAATAACCATTTTTCTCTGACTGCTGATAAAACCTCTGGAGTTTGGATAATTTCTGATAGTTTAGCGAGTGCAACTAGATTTTTGAGTGAAATCTGCAAGTGTAAGAATTGTGGTTCTAAAGTCAGAGGTATTGATGCAGTACTGTGCTTTGATTTGGGGCCTTCTGCTAGGTTTCTGGGGAATACACTTTGTCCTGGGGGGAGGAAACAACAGTATAGGGTCATCTATGATAAGCAGGTCTTCCAAAGTTCTCTTATTTTGGTACATTGTCATTTGCTATATATACTTTGCCATTTCTTGCCTAATTCACGTAGTCTACTTAAAACTGAAAATGTTATCAACTCTTCCAAAATGACTAGTCATTTACCAGATGTTTTTGAATCTGCAGAAAAACCCAAACCAACCAAAAAAACCCCAACAAAACAAACAAACCAAAAAACCCAAAAAACCTCCCAAAAAAACCAACACAAAAAAACCCCATAAAAAACAAACAAACAAAAAAAACTCCGGTACATGTGGAAAATGTTGATTTTCTAATATGCATTAATATGAGACATAAAAACCCAAAAAACCTCCCAAAAAAACCAACACAAAAAAACCCCATAAAAACCAACCAAACAAACAAAAACAAAAACAAAAACAAAAACAACCAACCAAACAAAAAAAACCAACCCAAAACTCTGGTACACGTGGAAAATGTTGATTTTCTAATACATTGGTATGATTCCCTCAAGAGTGATTCTGACACAAAGATTTTCCTGGAGAGGATCAGCATGATACATATATAACAACTGAACAACTAAGAGAAGCTGTTGAGTTCCTAAACTCAGAGGAAAAGATAGAGGAATTCAGAACTCAAAGACTGTGTGGTTTTTTGCTAAGTTGGGTTTTGTAATTTCCATTCTTAAAGGAGGTATTATTTACTTAAATAAGGAAGTATCCCTTAGTGTTGTACTTATACTTGGTGACAATTTCATAAGCTAAATGAGTATGGCATACAGTTTTTGATTTTCCTGGTATTGAGACAAATATGAAGACAATATCTTGTAGTTTAAATTGTAAAGGAATTAATGACTTGTGTTCTCTTCAATACTCAGAGATGCAAATATCACTGTTTAGAAACTAGAGAGTAATAGGTCTGTTTTTGTATGTAACTCAGAAAGTGCAAGAGAGATTTCAGTGAGATCTTCAAACAGCAAAAATACCAAAATACATATCTAAAAACATATTTTTTCTCCTAAAGGATTGGAAAGTTGAATAAAATTGATTTCCTGAACCCAATGTTATTCCTATATATGTTGTTCTATATAAGGCTTTGTAGAGAATATTTGGTGAGAGCATTTTAGAAGACATCAAGGAAAAGAATATTTCTCTTGTACAGCTTCTTATTGATCATTAAAAATGATTTTGACATCACAGGTTGATACTACATCTGATGAGGACTATGTAAGTTATTCCATTTGTTTGTAAATCTTTAATTATATTATTATTATATTTTGAAAGTGATTTTTCCTAGGTATTAATCAAACTCCTATTTAATTTAATTTTATTTTTATTTTACCTGGCATATTAAAGCAAAGTGTCTGTAGAGCTAACTAAAGACAGCAAAAGAGGAACGTATGGACTTGAATCTGCTGCTTTTGATATTATTCAAGAGGCAGTGTTGGTTTAGACTGACAGCTGAAAGAATGCAAAGGCTGAAGATTTGTATCTTGGTCACCAAACTACTTGCAATGACTTTCCGGCTGGATTTTGCAGAGGAGCAAGAAGGTATGTATGTGGGAAGGAAAGAAGAGATTCATAGCACTTTATCACAGTTCCTTACAGAATTGAGCCTCTAGAATGTCAGCTAAAATGGAGAACAGAGAGAATATATCAGTAAACTTACTAAAACTTAAACCTTTTATTCTTTTTCAAGTGTTAGGATCTTTTCTAGAAGCCTAAAAAATGTATCAGAATTTTAAAGTTTTTGTTTATTTTCTGCAGGGAGGTTTTGTTTTAAAACCTTCACAAAGGGCCTTAGGTTTTAGGATTTGGACTAAGGAACTTCAATTAATGGATGCTTTACAGAGTTCCAGTCTGTAACTGAAATCCACTGGTTTCTGTAAGGAATAGGTATGTCACAATTTTATTTCTTTTAAATATTCCTTAAAAATCAATTTGTTTAAATTCAGATTCACTAGAAAACATTAAGGCAACAGAAACCTTAATCTCTTTTTCTTCCATGGGGTCACAGACACAGAACTTAATTCAATTTGAGAAACAAAAGTGAATAAATAGAGAAGTAAACATCCCAGAGGTGCAGAAAATTACTCAGAAATGTGAAGGCCTCTAAGGTATTCCCTAGTTAAAGAAAATGTAGGAGGAATCAATAAATGAAGATGCCACTTATTTGAATTCTGGGAATACTGCTTATCCCAGCAGAAAGATAGCTCTTGTCAGCTCATTTTAAGGAAGACTTAGGAAGCAATTAATATTTTGAATCAAAAAAGATAGAAATGTGTGGAAAGGTCAGATATAGAAGAAAATGGCAGGGATTTTTCTAAGGTAAATAACCAGTGCCCTGGATTTGTAGATGAGAGCTTGTAAACTTGCCCACGGGAGGGGCAGTAAAGAAAGTGACAGCTAAAGCTTTTCAGCTTTTCATTGCAAATGTCTTTCATTGCAACATCTTTTGTCTTTCATATTCTTCCTTTTTCAAATAATTGACTTCCTGCAGAGTCCTTCCAATTTTGACATTAGTTGGAATAGAAGTTTGTTAGATGTTGGCCCACTAGCAACTGGTCTTAAGTTACCACTGTGTATCACACAGGCTCTTAGCCACCCACCAGGCAAAGATAAAGGTCCACAGTGCTCAGAAATAATCACAAAGGTGAAAATTTTATGTGTCTGGTTTTGTTTACTCAGAAAACTTTAAGCATATCTTCAGTTTCTTCAATTATATTTCTTGGTGGCTCAGCATAAATCTTCTTTAAAAACTGAAGAATTCACGCCAGAACTTTGACCTAAAGTTGAAACCCTAACAACAATTGAAGTTTCAGCTCCCAGTCTTGCTACCAGGTGGTGGTATTATATTTCAGTGAGTTATAAGACAAGAATGAGTAGCATTTAGAAGAGCAAAGACTTGGAAGGAAGCAAAGTGCTTTCCACCTTTCTAAAGCTTTGTAGCATTTTGCTTTGTTATCTAGACTAACTAAAGTTATATGAAACATCATTATTGAGAACCTATTAGTGTGTTTTGAGAAACACTGATGCTAATCTCATGTCATAGGAACGATGTGCAAGAATTCATTTCCTCAAAAGCTTACTATATAAATAGGCAAGGCCAACAAGGAGAGAAGAAAGGAGACGTGGATTTATAGGATGGCAGCAGTAACTTTATCATCTCCACATTCAATATCTATTACTAGTCCCTAAATATGTCACAGGAGCATTCATATTGGGAGTGAGAGGTGATAATAGGTGAGACAATTACAAGGTGCAACTGTTTACCTTGGCTATCTAACTGCTAACCACCTATAATTAAGTAGCCAATTTAGTGCTCTATGACAGCTAGGTTAATGTAAATACTTTCAGCTAGTTGTTAGCAGTCTTTACTCTGCAGAAATTGAGCTGCTGCTGACTCAGAAAGTTTCATGGCAACTGGTGAGACAAAAGGAGGTCACAATTTACTAGAAAGTTTGAGAAACACTACATTAAACTGCACCTTTTCTCAAATATTCTAGTCGTCTTCTGATTTTACTTCACAAAGCTTGACATTTGTGGTTTGCTTTTACAGATCATAGGGTCTGTTCATACATTAGCTCTGCCTATAATTAGGTGAGTGTAGATAGCAAGCACAGCAAGAAATTTAACTTTCTTCTCTTTGGCTGAAATTCAGTCACAGTAATGTTTTCCTGCATGGTAGCTCAGGTATTCACTGTTAGGTGGTTCAACAGCTTTATTTTTAATTTGGTCCTTAAAGTCTTCTTTTGTTCCTCCTGTTATTGATAAAAGCCTATGACAGTCATGTGAATACTGAAAATAAGTCTCACACTTCTATTCTTTACAAAGAATTTATCCTTCTCTGACTATCTGTCATGGTTTAACCCCAGCTGGCAACTAAGTGCCACACAGCTCACTGCCCCACTCTGATGTAGGGGGTGGAGAATCAGGAAAAACAAATGAAACTCATGGGTTGAGGTCAGAACACTTTAATAATCAAAACAAAGTGGAAAGAAACCCAACCAAACAAAAACGTAACAACAACAACTAGAACAATTGTAATAAAAAGGAGGGAGAGCTAAAGCCTAATAAAAAAAGCACAACTGCTCACCACCTGCCAACCGATGCCCAGCCCTTCCCCAAGCAGTGATTGGCCTGTCATGGGCCACTTCATCCAGTTTACATACTCAGCAGGATGTTCTATGCTATGGAAGATCCCTTTGCCAGTTTGGGACAGCTGTCCTGGCCATGATCCCAACTAGGATTTTGTGCAGCTCCTCACTGTCAAAGCCTGCGAGACTGCAACAACTAAAACATCAGTGTGTTTCTATTATTCTCTTACTTCATCCAAAACACATCCCTGTACCAGCTACTAAGAAGAAAATGAGCTCTCTCCCAGCTGAAACCAAAAGAAAATCCAGCCTCTTATGTTCAGTTTCTCTGGGCCAGCTATTCAAGGAAAGCTTTGACATGTAGTTAGAAAAGTATTGTTAGGAGGAAATCTTTTAGTGCTACATCTCCCCCATAGTTTCCTCCCTGGTTCCCTGCATTATAAGTTCTTCTAGAAGATTTTGGCTTGACTGTCTGATTTTGTAATATCTCCTGATGCAGAATACAAGGGAATGTTGTCTCTTCTGATCTGTTGGTATATAATCTCTAGGGAGCAAAAAGACTGCAGTTTAGTTGAGCCTCTGTAGCAGTTGGCTCTCTTGTTCTCTATAGGGAACTCTAGAATGGAAAAGGCAGCCAGTCATGCATGCTGTAATTTACATCTGATTGATGAAAGGTTTAGATTCACAGGAACAATTTGCACTGGGGCTCCTGTGGGCATAAAATTGAAATATTTTGCCACTGCTATCCAGCATTAAGTTTTCTCTTGATCAGTCTCATATCCTTCCATGTCAAGTTCATCCTTGGAATTAAGGCTTGAAGTTATATATTTAGATGATGCAGTCTTTTTTTTCCTGTATTCAGCAACTGAGTAAGTTAAGTTGTAGCTGAAAACACTGCCTAATAAATAGAGAAATACATTTTCTTGGGAAAAGTACATCATACAGTATTTGTTGTGCATTCAAACTCACTTTAAACTTCATTTATATAATAACCAAATATCTGCACATTAATTTGCTAAGATCTTCAGAAAAAACACAATTTCCAAGCAAAATGCCAGCATCAAACAAAAGCTTTTGGAAATCTCAAAGAGTATAGGAAATTAGTACTTATTAAGGAAATAGAATCAGGCCAATGAGTTAATTAACAGAAACTTCTCAAGCACACATACTAAATGAAATACTGTCAAACTTACTACTATGTAAAAACTATTGTTTATTTTACTATCATACCCCAAATATAGTTCCTGTTGCTCAATGAATAACTGCAATCACCACTAGGAAAATTTTGTTCTGGCCTGGCATGTGCCACACTGAAGCTACAGAACTAGAAAATCCTTGAAACTGAATGACTAAGGATAGTCGAGTTTGTTCTTTTTCTGAACTTTACTCTTTCTAAAACATCAGCATATATTGAGGGGAAAAATAAATTAATTTATGAAATATAAGAATAATCAAATAATGTTGTTTGCAAAGTCATAAAATATTTTTTTCACTTAAATATGCATTCAAAATGAAACACCAGAAAATTCTCATTCTTTATGTGTATTTCCAAACTAGCCAAACATGTAAATATATAAATTTGCTGTAAAACTTATTAATGAGTATTTGTTTACATATTTTTATCTCTATTATATATGCCCATAGGACCCATGCAATCAATTTTTCACTAAGTAGTTTTCAAAATATAATTACTCTTATGGGTAGGTCTATGAACAACAGTGTCATTTACACTATCGTTCACTAATTGCACTTCTAAGCCGTTATAATGAATTATACTTGTACATTCTTTACGAAGATCAGTTAATGCTAATCATTTCTATCACATATATCACTGAGAAGACATCCATCTATAACAGCCTTTTCATTTACAGCCTCTTTCCCTTTTAATTTTCTTGCATTGTAAGAAAAGGAACTAGATGAATGGTGTGTGCTCACACATTGTAAGCCTTGTAAACTTAGCAATAAAAGTTGAGATTTGAAATTTAGAAGATGTGTTTTTCTATTTTTTACTAAATCTAAGATGGAAATTATTAGATTTGTGATTATTAAATGTACAGTTCTGGGACACCAATTCAGGAATTACTGGCCATGAGGATAGCAAATGAACAGTAATGGTATGAAACTTGATGTATTTATGAGTGGACTGTATAGAACAGGTTCCTTTCATGTTGGGTGACCAGATTGATCAACCCAGATGCTTTTAAAACCCATTTTTAGTGCTTTAACAAGACAGAGCATTATCTACTGCAAAGCAAGGAGCTGAGTGCTTTTGTATAACCAATCTACAGACTGCATTCCTACATGCAGGCAGTAAAAAGATTCTTTTGCAGGATAAGAGATGCAAAAATAATGATCTTGTACTTTCATGAAATCCTTCTGACTTGTTTGACAAGGAAGGTGTAATTTCTTAAGATGTGGGAAACTTTGCCAGGGATTTAGGTACAAGAAGCCCAGAGTCCTTGAGTGTGAAAAAACAGCTGCCACCTCTTCTCTCCCTGTTATCATCACAGAATATTAAGACAATGTTTCACTATTGCCTTACTGGAATTTCTAAGAAGATGTGGCAACACCTATAGCAAGGATCTAAAAAATGCAATATGTACAAAAAATAAATTCATGTTGGTATGTGTATCTACTATAAACAATAAGCACTGCTATCACAATTTCTCTGGTTGGAATCCTCATAAAATTACCATGATACCTAAGCTACTAGTGTCTTTCTCACATTTGAGTTTCTAAGTGATAATAGTGGAAACTATGTATGAAAATATCAGAAATATGAAAAAAGCGGTCTCTTTTGTTAGGTTTTAAATGTGAAGGAAAACACAGAAAAAAAATTGGTTTTTCAACACCAATATTGCAGATTACTATGAAACAAAAGTTCATGATTAACTCAAAAGACCTATGGTTTAAAAACACACTTTGAAAGGGTGTGGGAAATTCTTTGTGAAAAAAGTACAGCATAAGAAAATGGAACACAACAGAGTTCTGCTGTGTCTGAGTAGTGTACCTGCCTCAAGATGAATCACTCTTCTCAACTTAGTAACTGAACCATCTTTTTTTACACATGGAGAGAAAAGGGACAATAGTATTCAAGAATTCTTTTATTTTGTATATGCTTAATACCTCTAAAGAATACCTCTGTGAATACCTCTAGTGAATACCTCTGTTCCTCACAGACATTCCAAAGGCAAGTTTTAAATGGTGCAGTTTCACTAACCAGTTTACTATATCAATTTTATCTATAGTTGTTGACATGTATTCAGTAGATTTTGGCATTTTCATGTATGATTTTCGGAGTCTATTAAGTAAAACTAGGGAATCATCATTCTGGCAAGCCCATATTCTCTCCAGTTCATGTGGACAACTATAAGAGAATAATTATTAGAAAAGTCTGATAACTGGTGAATTTCCTAGCCATAAATAGAAGATAAAGGGAAAAAGAGAAGGAAAATAAGAAAGCTACGTTTTCACAATAAGGGAGGAAGTGACTGTGTAAATGGGCCATGAATTGCACCTGGGAGATGAAGTAAAGAAACTCTACAGCAGACTAATTGCTGAAGTGAACATGGTTGAAAGAGGTACTGCAAATCCCCTTCAGAACCAGGAACAGTCAGATTCTTGCAGCTAAAGTCTGCTTGTCAACAAGAATACAGTGCCCTGAAAAAAAATCCCAAAGAAGAGCTTTTCCTTGAACTATCTGCCAGCTGCCAAACTATGAAATGTGGATCTTATTATATATTATAAATCAATTTTATGGGAGCAAGGAAAAAATCCACCATTATTTTTTATATCAGGAGAAAACTATAAAACATTGAATTCTTAGGATTTATACTACAGTTTTGTCCTTGTACTTATGACTTTATTTTTTTACTTTTTTATGTATTAGGTATAGATATTTTCCTCAATATTAACATCTTGAAACGAGTATTCCGATAAAGATATCTCAGTTGAACTATTCCGGTGTTTTGTGAGTTTAAACTGGATGGGACTGCATTCCCCTGGAATGAGTGGCAGAACATTCTGTCATATGTACACTGCATTTGCTTTTATTTCTCTACCCCAGAGTCTGTAGTCAACAAATATGAAGTATTATCAGAACGGGTAAAAAAAGTATATAGAATATGCCTGGGGTCCTTTGGTGTCTGAACCCACAAAGCACACGAGTCCAAAACAAAACTAAGTTTTATTCTAAAGTTAGTTGACAAAGTAGCTGAAAGTAAGGGGTGAATGAAGAGATAATAGACAGTGCTTTAGCTACAGACATACATTTCCATGGAATCTGTTTTTTCTTCTGCTCTAGAGCCCTGCACTATTTGGTTCAGATCCATGGCTGTGAAAGGTCCTCTCCTATGCCCATCCCTCATCTGTTTCTGTTATCCACTGATAATCTGTACCGAGCCTCTGAAGGACGTACTGTCAGAGTAGGCAGTATTTGTTTCAGACTATACTTTCAGGCACACTGTGTGAAGGCAGACAATTTGGTGGAACAGCCCTAAAGGCAGCCTTACTACATAGTTATAGTCATTAACCCAGAGTTTCAGTACTGTAACTTTCATTTTCTTTGTAGTTCATAGGTCTAGTTAACAGGAAATAATCCTAAGAATGGTCAAAATATGTTGTATCAAAAGTATATCTAGTACAGAACCTTGTCTGTTACACAGATGGGTAGTGGATACTTAAGGAAGACAATAAGAACATACAGGATTGCTTTCACTCCAGCATTTTCAGCAATCACTGCTTTAGGGCTTACAAAAGTGAGAGGTTGCAGTTGGACTGCTGTGTTTAATAACTGCTGATGTACCTATTCTCTGTCAGCTAGTCTAGTAATTCTCAGAAGTCATTTATGCTGCTAGAGATTCAGAAAGAAAATCTGCAGCTACACAGCATATTATGTACTGTAAAAAGCAGTACTTTTTAAAAAAAATATATTGTTCGATGATGTCACTGAGTGTTTGTAATTTTAATTCTATGACAAATTATGATTTATTCCAACCTCTTCTTTTTCCCTTTGTTTATGACTTTGGATTTCTATTGTATGGCCACTCAGTCATGCTGTCTGTGTCAGGTTCTATCTGCTAAGCTTTTTCTCTTTTAAAGCACTACCATGCTTCTGACTATTGTTGCCTTTTCCTACTTTTCTACTGCCATTTAATCTTTTTTCTTAAATAAGGCAGATGAGAGTTATATGCTGTACTGATTAAGTAGCGGTATTTCTTGAACAGTGCACAGTGATGTCTTCTGTTTTACTGTAAATTTCTTTTATTTTTCTACCTTCTCTATGACCATTGCCAATCTGTTTATGTCAGTGCCTAACTGGCTTAGTGGATGAAGAGAAAACAGTTGGTGTTTATCTTCATTAAGGCTTTTGGAATGGTCTGAAGTTGTCAAAGCACAGGTCAGATTAGTTCAGAGGCACAGAGAATTGTGATCAGTGGCAGAGAGTCCATCTGGAAGCAAGTCACTAATTATGAACCTTGTGGTGTCCACCTGGGGTTGGTAGCTGGGCCAGAACTGATGAACACTTTTATTACTGACCTGGATGATGGGGATGTACTTTCATCAAGTTTGCAGAGGATATGAAACTGAGTGGTGTGTAGAAGACAGGCTGAAGAAAAGGAGCTGAGATGAATTTCATGAAGGTTTACAAAGGGAAATGCCAAATCCTGCCACTGGGGAACAGCAGTCCCGGTACACCCTAGGGGCTGGTGTGCTGGAAAGCTGCTCAGCAGAGGACATCAGTGCCTTGGTGTACAGCAAGCTCATCAGGTACAAGAAATGCATTATCACAGCAAAGAAGGCCAATAACAGAATCACAGAATCATTAAGGCTACAAAAGACCTTTGAGATAGTAGAGCCCCACCCTTGAGCAATCACCACCTTGTCAACTAAACCACAGCACAAAGAACATCTTGGGTTATCTTAGGGAGGCCATTACCAGAAAGCTGGGAGAGGTGTTCTTTGCTGTCTACTCATCACTGGTGAGATACATCTGGACTGCTTAGTCCAGTTCTGGATGATTAAGGAATTGGAGCATTTTTCATGCCACTTAGAAAGTTTAAAAGGTTTGACCTCAAGAAGAGACCATAAACAGTTTTGTGATTCTCTGCAATGGCTTCAAAATCTTTCCTGAGTGGCAACCAAGAAGTTATTTTGATTATTCAATCTGCATTCTTCATATTCAGTGCTTTGAAATGCATCTGCTGTTTCACCAGCTGGTCACTCAATGAATCAGTGAGTCATACCCTGCTGTCAATTGGCTGGGCATTGACAAGATAAAAAGAAAGGTTGTAGGAAACAGCCTGGGGATCCTGGTGAATAGGTTGAATATGAGTGACCATGCTACCCTCACAGCAATGTAGGCCTATTGCAAAGTGCAAAGGTGGAGGGAAGTGGTTTTTTCTTTCTGTTCAGCACTTTTGCTGCTGCTCTGATTTTATGCTCTGCTAAAGGACATGTGACATGGAAGGTACAGCTGGGAGAGGTGAGTTTACTTGGCTTTAAGGAAAGAAGGCCCTGGGAGGACCTTGCCACTGGCTTGAACTACCAGTGATACATTACCTGGTATACAGAGCCAGAAACTTCTCAGAGGCACACAGTGAAAAGATGAGAGGCATGAAAAGGGAAATTCCAATTAGACTGTGAAAAGTTGTTTTGTTTTGTTCTATCAAGTGTAATCAAATGCTGGAAAAGGCTGCAAAGAAGTTTTGTAACTATCATTCCTGGAGATATTCAAAAGTCAGCCATACAAGGCTATGGCCCACCTGATCTGACTTCAAAATAGTGCAGCTTTAAGTGGAAATAGATAACCTTTCATTCTAAATTATTTTGCTTTCTGTACCTATTTCTAGCCAGAAATAGATATGGTATGTGGAATAATTTTGGGTTGTCCCATTGCTTTTTCACCTCAATATTTACCCCATTTTTAAGATTAGTTTAAGAAAGCCTGTCTTTATTTGGAATATTGTTTTCTGTCTTTTAATCAATAATGAATTCTTAAAAGTATCTTCTACTTTGTCCCCCAGTTTTTGCAGTTTGATTTTAAATCCTTTGGTGAGGAGCATCTATCCAAGAGATCAACCACATCATACATCTCAAAATCCTCTAAACGATTTGTGAAGCACCCATGTACAAAAAGGCTGCTTTCTGTTGCTCCCTGTGTTTACTAACATATATATAATTTTAATTTGTAACACTTTGTTTGATAAAGAAGTCAGAATTTCTAGTCTTTAGCTCCCAGATCACCTCTAAACACATTTAAATGAATTGCCATTATTAAATGCCATCTCCCTTTCCCTTGTACAACAGCAGATTTAAACAGTCATTTAAAGACCACTGCTAATATACCAGCAATTTTATGTGTGAATTATTTTAAAAATATATGTGGTTACTTCTAAGTCATAGTGATTTTTCGCTACCCAACTAACCAATTTGTTCAAAATACCTCTTACTTTCTCTCACTTTGAGATAGTATTTTAGACTTTTCCCTGTCAAAAATTGCTATGATAAATATATTTCTTTTTGATTATGAATATGTGAATATGAGATGCTGTAATCACGGGGTGAATGCTGATCTTACTGAAGTCAATCTGAGTTTTAATTTTAGGAATATAGAGTTTGGCCTTAGTATATATCCACTGAAAAATACAGTGTATTTGTGTTTGGAATCCTTGATTGTTTACATTTAAGCCAGTTATGTCTGAATAAGGATACAGCAAACCAGGAGGCAATTTTTTTTTTTTCCAAATATATTGTTTAAGATATGTGAGTAAAATCCAATAATTACAAAAATGCTGTTAGTTATTTAAATGCTGATGATTTATGTTACAGGTCTGCCCCTGATGTAAACTGACTATGTGAAGAGTCAAAGCTACTCTAGAAATCAGTGAGGACTGGGATGTTGTGCATGTATTTTATTCTTTAAGACCACTAAAACTGTTGAAAAAGCAAAGCCAGTGTATTCAATGAGTGAAGTATTAAAAAAAGATAGAATAATATAATAAGAATCTAAATTAAGCCAAAATTTTGTATTATGCCCTTTATGCAGAGTTATTATCAAGCAGCAAGCTGTGTAAAATATGGAAACAAGTTAGTAATATACCAGAAAATAGCCTACAAAATAAAATGAGTAATTATAGCATGTACTTCAAAATAGAAAATAGGGTTATTTTAAAGTAATACTTGACACTGAATATTTGTAAGACCATGCAAAATAGAAGATTAGTCAAGAGGAATTTTAGTAAATCAGCTTATTATAAAAGACAAAGGAATGAGCTTGCTTGGAAATAAGGAAGAAATATTCATACGTGCAAGGATTCTACTGCAAGAAAGCACAGGAATCAGAAGATCTGTATAACCTGTGCATCATTCAGCATGGAGGCTAGTACAGAAAGAAAGAAGCATTAATTTAAGCATTTAGGGAAAATGTTAGGGTTTGCATTTGGTTTTGCCTTGTCTTTCTCAATCCAGTACTCTACCATCTCCTTCCCAGACTGCGTGCAATTAGCACTTCTGTATTTTAATCTCTCTCTTGCTGCTTAAAATTATCACTCCTTTATTTCAAATATGGCTTCTTATCCTCTGCTCTGCTAAATGGCTTTATTACCCTCGACCCCTTCTTGCCTCCACTGCAGGCAGCTTGACATTTTTACATCAGCTAATCCTCACTCTTCGCGCCTTTCCCTTCTCCTCCCCCACCCTGTATTTGCTTCCCTTTCCTCTTTTGGTGTATTCAGAGCTGCAGAGAGCTTTTCAGCAGATATTCAAACCCCTGGAGAAATTCAAAGAGATTGAAACACAGCACAAGAGCTAGGGGTGTTTTCTTCTGGACTGCCAAAAGCATAAGGTAACGTTCAGAATGAGGTCACTGTACCATGATCTCATTTTCAATTGGATTTGCTTATGGGGCATAGGAAGCCTGATAGGGAGAGCATATTGTTTTGGTAGTTAATATTACATGAACAGACTGTGAAAAAAAATTAAGCATTTACTTTCATTTCCTAATTTATAAATTCATGTGTCAGGAGTTAAAAAAATTATGAGAAGATAATAAAACAATGGCTTAAATTAGGCACGAGCATGGCTTAAGCTCGGCATGGACAGGGCTCACAGCAGTCAAGTGTACAAGGCACATATATACAGAGGTCCCAAAACAAAATGAAAGGTTTGAGAAAAGTATTTTGCAGGATAACTGCAAAGAATAGCAGTGCTTTTTGTGCTAAGCAAAGCAAGAGAGGATTGGCAGGAGAAAGCATGGCATGAGCGGGTATCCCAGAAACTTCCCTGTGTGTAAGGTGCTACCAACAGGCTGTTAGGAAGGAAAGATGAATGTATATTCTTTCCCCTGAAAAATACAAAAATAGGTATTCTATGTCAAAAAGAGCCTATGTAATATAAGGAACAGGAAAACAAGATGTACAGGAAAGCTCTACCTGCTAACAAGTAAATTTGAAAATATCATCAGTAATTCTGCTCATCAGTAGCATTTTGACATAGGGTACTTCACAGGACTTCACAGTGATTTGAAGGAGAAGTTAAACAGCCATTGCATTAACTTTGAAACTTGTAGTGCAAAACAAGGCAGGTTGTGAAATAAAATGTGTGTAGGAGCAACAGAAGCAATAGCAGAATGTGGATGAACTTTGTTGGTAACCTAACTAGTGAGTGGAAAGAATTAAAAGTCACAGAGAGAGAGAAAGAAATGCAAGTGTAGAGAGGAAAAGCACTCTGCTGAGCTTTAGACATAGAGAAAAATTTGCAATAAACCTTCAGAGTGGCTGAGTGATCCTCAGCTTCAGTATGTGCAGAAATAAACGCTGGTGGAAGGAAGACATTTGACCCTAAAAATATCTGTTTCTGTGATTAAAGATCATAATCATAAACACGGAGGATGTGGCAGAGATAGGGTTAGATTTGTGGCTTTTTTGTGAGAACACTTTTGCAAATCTCTTACCATTATTTTTGAAGTGAATATATAATTTCTGTTGACTCCATGGGTTCTAA
Organism: Passer montanus; assembly: GCF_014805655.1. NCBI lineage: Eukaryota > Metazoa > Chordata > Aves > Passeriformes > Passeridae > Passer > Passer montanus. Next base: position 7,642,937 of record NW_024357613.1, on the reverse strand, counting down.
GCATGCCAAATTTTGGAATGTATATTTTTAAAACTTCATTAGAAAAGCTAATAAATAAATTTTATTTTTTATTTTATTACATTAGACTTATATCTTAAATATGCATTTAAAACTAGGTCCTTCTGTGTCATAAATTATATTTCACTCTTAAGAAAAAGATATTTTATGAACATTTTCATTTGTGATTAAAAGCTGTATTACTGCTGTAAAGAAAATGATTCTGTGTAGCCATGCAGGCTGCAAAAAAAATCCAGCAAAACTCTTTTCTGCCTGAAATCAATAATAAAATAAGTTCATTTCATACAAACACACATCTAAAGCTTTCATGACAGTCTAAAAAATCTAAAAATGCCTGCAGAGGATATGAGTTTATTGAATTTTCTTACTTTACTGTTTCATAGACTCTACCTTAACCAGATAGTATAATCTGATTGTATCAACCTAGAAGTATATAGGATTTTATTTTAATGTTAAAAAGGTCAATAGCTTTGGAACTTAAATTCTTTCTGTCTTCTATACTGCACTAGAATCTCAGCAGTGAAGTATTACCAGATAACTTTAATAAAAAGAGGTTGGATTTTATAAACTGAAATTTACTTATTCATTTCCTATATATACAGTTAAATTCTTTAGATGAATGCTTTCTAAGTATGTGGCAAAGCAATATATACTTTATTGAATGATGAAGGAAATTTATATTAATGTGGTTGATATAGAAATAAAATTTCTTCCAAAGCATTTCTGCTGTAAAACTGTTATTGAATATTACATCTTTTTATAACCTCAGATGATATTCCAACATTTTAGTGCTTTACTCCAGCTCTGAAAATGTTTTACTCCTACCAAAGACATGTTCTGCTAAGTTGTGCATTGAAGCACTTTTGGTTTGGAATTTGAGTTATATTTTAAAATTTGGTAACAAATCTACCATTTGCTGAGCCATGCCATGGCTTTCAGTTGGTCTGTAGAATTGATTCATTTTGAAAGATTTTTTTCAGACTTCCATGAAGCTTCTGAAAATCTGGATCACATTAGACGTAAAGGCTTAGGCATTTTCAGCACCACAGAAGAAGTTTGCAATCATTTTCTATAGTACAAATGGGCTTATTTAGCACTCCTGTTATGGAAAAGATTCTACAATAATAATACTACTATTATAATACCATTTCTGTAATAATAGCACTTCTGTTATAAAACACCATTATTACAGAAATGCTATTATAAGACAAGCTCTGTTATTTAGAATTGCTTCTGCAATAAAAGTGCTAAAAAGTCTGCTTGTATTACAGAAAATTATTGCAAATTTTTCTTGCCTGGCAGTGAAATTTTTCATTCTGAATCTTGTCTGTCGCTGTTGGAAAGCCATTCTCATACGTACTCTGAAGCCTCTGTGAGTTACTCGATAGTGTGTATTTAAAATAGGGAATTACTGAATAGGCAAATGGAAAAAAGGCCAGTTGTCATTTATGCCATCTTTCATGTTCCTAATGTGCTGCTCACTTTTTGTCATAGACCACAACTCTTATGTGGAAAGTGTATGCAGGCTCATGGAGCAGGTTTTACCACTGTGCATTAGGTAGAGGAGATGAAATAAAAAAATATATGGAGAAAGGGAGCAAACTGTTTTGTTTCACCCTGTTAATTTTTCCAATTTTGAGCACAGTTCACAAGGAACAGCTTCCAGTTTTTCCATTTGACTTTGTACCATACTCTTATGCTTATAATTTTTAGCAGGAGGTAGATCCAACAGGAGTAAATTTCAGTCCATGGAGAAAGACTCCTATTAAACACTTTGAACCAATTACACCATGAGGGTCAGAGATCCTTAATGAATACTCAGCCTAAGGACCATCATCTGATCATCTGATCATCATCCTCCATTTACAACCCACCACCAGAGGGTAATTTCCAAACCCATAACGAATATTTGCCTTTTGGGAGGAAGGGAACAAAAGGAAGAGCAAAAGGAACAAAAGGAATCCTCTAATTCTACCCCTGATTCCCCCATATCCTGTGTTTTCTTTTAAAAAGTTTCTTCTCCACTACTATAGCTGTTCTGATGCTCTCTCGACTTCCTTCATGTGCAACCACCAATCCACCAGTGCTCCTCCATGCAGACCAGAAATTCTCATGGGTAAGGCATTTTAGTAAAAGATTAGGACAAATTTCTGAGCTTAGGCCTCAGACAGTCTTTGCCTATTCCATTAATTTTAGTATGAATGAGTCACCTATAATTATTTTGGAAATGTTTGGGTTACAGTGTGAATTTTGTGTTAAGGACACTAAACAGTTGGTTCCCAGAAATTTCTTTTATGTTTGCATACACTCTGGCACAAGAAGTCTCTTGTTTGTCTTTGCCATGCCTGTGCAAAATTCCAAATATATCCTGGACAAGAGTCATCTAGAAGGTAGAAATTCAGCATGAAGTCCGTGGAATTGCATCAGTCCTATGCCAGAAGAAGATCCATCTTTGAGGTTTGTGATTTTCGTCATAGCTGTTTTCTGCTGAAAACAATGAATCCTAAAACTTGAATTAATCCTAATTTTTTTTTTTCAGTTTACAGTTCCTCTACCAAGGAAATGTCATTACAGTAATTGTTCCTCTACCCATAATTTCAGTGTAATAGTACTTCTAAAAAACATGCAAATCTAATCTTGAGTTTTGCCTTGCAGTTCTCCAGGAATGTAATTTGGACATGAATTGGAGACATTAGATAGCAACAATATGACTCTTACTGTGCTAAAACTTTTCCAGTAGCATAAGGAGAATATTAAGCCTTTCTCATTTAAAAAATTTATATTTTTTTTCCTCACTCTCCATCACCAATTAAATTTTTTGAAATTGTACCATGAGTGTCATCAGACTAAAATTTTCTTTTAAATTATTTTAAAATCAGTTTTAGTCTTATTTAGTGGAAAGAAAAAAGAGCTAGTGAGTTTTGATGCTCTTTTGTACTCCTGTAAGTTGCTAAAGGCTTTGTTTTTACACTGCTAAATGCATTACTTAGTCCATAGAGTTTATTAGTGCCTTTGGGTGCCATATTTTCTTGAAAATAGCATACACTTTTGTGCTTATTTGTATCTCCTAATGCTTAAGTGCTTGTGCTCTCTTTTGTGTGTTATTTTTCAGTTGATACTTACCAGTACTTGCATTGGGTAACATCTGCTGTTTTGGTTCTTCATTGCAATAGCTCCCTTAAGACTTTTAGTACAAAAAGTGAGTTTATTGTTAGCAGCTACAGTGCTACAAAGACAATCTTGTGGTAGCAGTGGAATAGTACCTTTTTCTTGGTAGATCCAAGAAAAAGGCTCTTTCAAATAATAATTTGCTCAAAAATTTGAGGTTTTGGTAAGGTAAATGATTTCTATTTTAAAAGGAAGAATATGTTCCATAGCCTCAGGTGAAGAAAAAAACAAACCCAAACATGAGCAGTTAAAAAAAAATTAAAAAATCAGGTATTTATATTTGAAATCTGTGCAGTGAAAATGTTGGCTACTTTTGGTATTTAAAAACAAAGCACTTATATTTTCTGTTTCAAGCATACACTTTTCATTTAAAATGAAGTATAAACAAAAGAGCTAGACAACCCCAGAGCAAAATATTTATTTTTAGCCTTAAGAAAATTAGAATATTTCAGGTTTTTCTGGAAAAAGAAGATAGGTTAGTGTAAGGACTTAAAGAATGCAAGTTGCATGTCTCAAAACACTGTCCCCATAAGATAAGCCACCACAACAAAACTTGAGATGGGTGCAGACAGCAGCAGGAAGATGCTCATTCCAGCCCAGGTGAGGCAGATCTGGGTAAGGCATCCAGATTCCCCCCATGACAAACTGTGGGACAGGCAGTGAGAGCTTAGGCAGAGCCCATCTCACATTATGGGAACAGCACCCACTGGATAGCCAGGACTGCACAGTATAGGGGTGGAACCTCCAGAAGAGCCACTTTGGGACCCCACCCCACTGAAGGCCAGAGTGAAGGACACTGCAGGAATCTACATAGGATGATATCTATTCTTAATTTCTCTCTCTCTCTCACTCTCTCTCTTCACTGAAGGCCAGAGTGAAGGACACTGCAGGAATCTACATGAGATGATACCTATTCTTAATTTCTCTCTCTCTCTCTCTCTCTCTCACTCTCTCTCTTCCACCCCTCTTCTCTCCTATTTCTTTCTATCTCTCTACTCTCATTTACTGTTAAATAAAAGCTGTACTATTGACTTCAGCACATGGTCTTGTTTGCACCTCAGCTCAGGGAGAAGCATCCATTATAAGTGGATCATACCAATTGGTCAGAACAAGATTTTCTATTACTGTTTGTTTACGTATCAATTCAAATCCAAATTAAACAAGCCCCTTTTTCTGACTATACCTAGTGAAGCCCTGGCTATGGCTGTGCCTTGGATATGGTATCTATATGGCACTCTGATCATGTCCCTGTAGTTCTCAAGTTTAAAAATTAAGGTATTTTTTGTTTTCATCCTTCATTCATTTTCTATTTTATTGTACCAAACCCAAGAAGTTCAGGCACTGCTGTACTAGAGGGTGCACTCTTCCAGCTCCTAAGCCTCAGGATAGTTCAGAGATTTCCTCTCAGAACAGCTAAACTCTGGAAGTGCCTGCATTCAGCCAGTCAGGTTGTGCCTCCTTAAGGTTTAATAACTTCTCATGATAACTTTGGCAGGTCAAACACATGACATAAGTTTCCAGATTCTCTATTTTCCCATGAATAGCAAGGTAGATAGATATTTCTTTAGTAAAGTTTATGAAAACTCATTACTAAACCTGCAAGGTATCTGCTGGGTTAGGTCTTATAGGTATGTCCAAAGCACCGACATGAAGAGGGAGCAACAATTGCCTGCTTCTACTTAAAAGAATGGTAGTACTAGCCATGGTGTTGGTATCCACCTTTTTCATAACAGCCTAATAACTTCAACTTACACACATGAAGTAGATCTGGCTTTTTCCCTTTTTCTGCTGTCAGGTTTAGAACAGAAACATTTTACCTCACATGAGGGTGTGGCAGGTTAGGTGATATCATGCTCCCCCTCACAAAGTATTTTAAACTTGAGCACAAATAATGTACTAACACAAGCATGGAGTTCTAAACTGAGGTTTGTCTGTTGCCTGTCCCACTTGGTCTCCTTCTTAAGCAGCTAAGGAACCAGAAGCTTTTGCTAAATATTTCACCAACCCACCTATCTTTATGGGTACTCACACCTTAGTTTGGTGTACAAATGGGATGATATCTATTGCTTAAAGTGAGAAGAAACATGGAGGATTTGAAAAAAGAAATAAATCAGACTCCTTTTTTGAAAACCAGGTTTTTTTTAGGGAAGCTGAGCTAATACAGAGAACTTTGGTAGATGACAGAATGCATAATTTGTTGTGTTAAAGGGAAGCTAAGTATACCTAGGATAAGCATAAAAATAAGACTATATGTTGTTTTCAAAAGAAGCCAGTCAAGTCATTTGGTTCTAATGATCATGGAGTATTGATGGGTCGGGTATCCAAAATTCAGCCTCCCCACTGTTTTCATACAATTTTTAGAGAGGTTTTGTAGCTCAGCATCTAGTTTAAAAGCGTAACAATTATTAACCTTGTGCCAGAATAGGTAGATACTCAGAGGGGTAAAACCAAGCAAGCCAGAAAGAGAACAAGCAGGTAACTGCCCTGATAACCAGGACACAGGGGAATTTCATTAATGAATCTACCTTTTCACTATGTCATCCCCATCATTCTGTTTGTTCTATAGGGACCCTGATAATTAATGGCAGCTTCTTAACCAGTGCTCTGCGCAAAAAGAATTGTGTTGTCTCTTGCCATACTCAGGGTACAGGAATGTTTCTTTCACTCTTAAACAAGAAAAGGAGTTACTGCTGACTTTTCCACAAGAAAGTAAATTTTGGCTAGGGATCCTTAACTCTTTTAAGAAACCATAATTTTCTTGTTATTATTAAGATAACAGAATCTGAAGGGAATGGGCGGACTTAACGAGGCTTAAAATAAGTGTGTTCATGTTCCTTAGATCCAGATTGTTCTACAACAGCCTTTTAAAGATCATCACTCTGGTCATATACTTCACTGCAAATTGTTGCCAGTCCTCCCTAGTAAATTGTGGCCCGGTGTTAAGCACTCTGTCAGATATTCTATGTCTAGCAAAAATACATTCGCATAATCACCTGTTCCACTGCAATGGAATCTAGTAATGCTACCTCAGGAAAATTTAAATCATAATCTAGAATTAATACATACATCTCCCTAATCAGTTTAAGTAAATCAAGGACTACTTTACTCCAGGGGACAATTTATTCTGTCCCACCATATAAGTTTCTTTGGACTGTCAGAGCCTGTATTTTTGCACATGTGACAAAGCCTAGATAAATTCTCCAATGGCACTCTTCAGGAACAATATCAAATGCTTGCAGCCTGTTCTTTTAGTTAATTTGGTTCCTTCTGCCTAAGTAGAGATTTATAGGAATCTGAACAGTAGACTTGTTAGATTTTCAGCTGCTCTCTGTTCTTCAGAGCTTCTCAATATAATGCTGAGAAGTCTTCAAACTTCCCTGTGTTTGTTTTGACTCCTTGACCCGTCAATAATGTCATGCTTTTGATGAAGAGAAGGCTTTGTATCTGCAAATTACTGCTGCAATTTTTTTTTTCCTCTAGCAGTTTACTGTCTACCTACACCTCTGTTTTGCAGATATTTTTAATTATATTTTATTACCTCATTCTTTTCTCTTAATGGTGGTAACACTGTCTTTGACATCCCACTGACTCATTGCTCTAATGCTCAGCTTAAAGTTAATAAATGTCCCATTTACTTTCAGGTTGACAGTCTATTTATCTTCTGATGATGGGCAATACTGCCAGAAAAAAACCATCCAAGGAAGTCATGCTGCAGTTAGCCTCTCTGGCTGTGCTATGCATACTTGACTGGTGTCTGCAAACTTTCATGCACTGATATTAATGAGTGCATGTCTTTAATCTTTTTTCATCTGACAGATATTGTGCTATTTTTCAGAGACTGTGTAAGTCTGTGGTCTCTACCGAAGTAGCTTTGATTTTGTGCTATTATGCCTTAGGTATCTCTTCTGTAGTCTGGATTTTCAGTCTTATTTATACTTTAAGATACTGTCCATTTCCATAAGCATTATTCTTGAGGGAATGTGATTCCTGCTGCTTAGCACATTCTACTTATGATACCAGGTTAATCCGTGTCTCCCATCTGTCCTTCCTAGTAAGACACAGGGTTGGGGCATGGGCCTGAAAGCTCCCCTTGGCTCATTCCTAGTGTTAAATGGAGAGCATGGTCTCTGTCAGAGTTTAACCCCACCTGTGGAAGGGTGAGCAGCCTGAGTCAAGCTCTGCATGTGGCCAGTCTGGTTTTAGAGATAAATCAGAGAAGCTGTATGGATGCAAGCCACACTGTGCCTTTTGACCATAGGACCAGAAAATGGTCCCTGGTCCCTGTAATTCCTAGCCTAAAACTAGCCTTTGAGGTCCTGTTCTGTAATTTCTTCCCCCGGCCAAATTTTATTAACAATCTGGTCTTTATCACAGAGTGCACAGATTGACAACATCTAAATAAAGTGAAAATTCTTTACACTTTCTTTAGGTAACTTTCTATTTAATATATTCCTCTAAGAAGACAGAACAGTACTCAAATTTTTGCAATGTAGTTTTGTAGTTGGCATATTTTATCTGAGCTAGCTGAAAATTACTGAGCACATGAAATGCATTAAAATCTGCTGTTGTCAGTAATAGGGTTATTTTTGACGGTATTCTCTGACATGGGCAATTGACACTGATTGCAAATGCAGAATGAGACAATCTGATTCTCTTTGTCAGTTGTTTTCATTCAGTGACCTGTCAAAAACTGGACCTCCTTGACACAGTTTTAACTCAGTAATAAGTATTCTCTTCTCTGGAACTATTTCACATTGTGTACCAGAGATTTTCAATTCTCCAGTTGTGCGTTCTTCCACTAGCATTTACTTTTGTTTTGCAATTTCTATTTATTATATGGTGCTCAACAAGGATCTCCAATCACTGGGCATTACAGTGCTCAGTTATTGCAAATAATCTGCTCAACAAAACTGTTCCCAAAGCTGAACCACTTAAAAGCACAGATCCCAAATCAAGCTACCTGTCTGAAATGTTCTTTTTGTGGAGGATCATGTTTCAATCTGTAACTGATAAAGTAATGAGGAGGACTTAATGCCTTGCATTAAGTCATATTTCAGTTCAGGAAGGCTGGGAAAAAAAATGCAAGCTTTCCACATCACTGCATCTGAACTGCAAATGGATCATCAATTTTAATTCCTTACAAAATAAAATAGGAAAATTTGATTTAACAGAAATATTTCTTTTATGAGTTCTCTTTCAGCAGTTACATTTGAGAAGTGAAATTGTGTTTGGTTCAGTAAAGTTCTCTTTCAGCAGTTACATTTGAGAAGTGAAATGTTATACTGAACCAAAATTTGCTTTGATTTGAAAATCTGTAAATACAGAATACTTTGATGTTTCTAGGCTAGGAGCCTAGCTTTCCCACGTTCACTCTCTTGCCAAGAGGGAGTGAACGGAGGCAGGCGTTTCCTGAGGGGAATTATTTAAGTAATCTAGCTAATAATGACATTTGAATTCACCATCCCAAACCAAGATGAGTATTATTTAACTCAAGCCATGCTTGCTGCCGGTAAGGAAAGACATAATATAATCCAGCCTTCCCAAACAGAAGATTTGACAGACTCATCTACTTCCTTGGTGTTTCCTTTGGAATTAGCTTAGTTTTAGACATTTAGATGTCAAGATTGCATAGTCACTGATATGCTGGCTAAACATTGTTTAGGGCTCCACATAGGCATTTCTGTACTGATAGACAAATCCATATTGATTTCATTTTGTAGAATGGGAGAATTTATTCCTTACTTTCGTGACATATATTAATGACTGGGAGAAGCTAATGTTCTTATTTATTCTGTCTGTGAGTTTGTGACAGCTCCCTGTGAAAATCTGTGTTGTATTGGTCATTTAATGATTTGTTTTATGGATGTTTTAATTCATCTGTGTGAGGAAGTACTTGTTAAAAAATACACAAACAAAAACCTCAAAGCACCCTCCACCTTTATTATAGCAGAAGTGTCAAGAAATGCATTAGAATATAATTGTTATTGAGGCGTGATCTAAAGATGTGTGACCGTGATTTCACTTCCCTGGAGAGGGTTGGTCAGTTCACTGAAGTATGGAGGATATGAGTGATTCATCACTCCTTGCCACCATGCATGTGTTGTTATCAAAGCAAATAAAGTTGTACTGCTATCTGGGGAGCAGAAGTTAGGACGGGTAGTTGATAAGAGTTTCATGTGTGGTTATTGCTATGTGATTTATCTATAATTGTATATATTTTATTGCTTTTCACCTCTTTTTAAACTACAAATGATGTATTGTGAAATAACAAAACTAGTCTAGTCAATTACTCTATTTTATAATAAATTACTTTCTGTATTTTATTTCATGGAAAATTGATTTTTCTAGTAGTACAGATAGATATCTGAACTTTTTGTTGGTAGCTAACTATAAGTTGTGATCCTGTTGCTTTTGCAAATGCTGCAGCAACATCTGGAGTATGGTGAAAGCTGATCAAATGAAGCCTTCCTATCTTCTGGTTTTGGACAAGTCATTGAAATGCCATCTTGCATCTCAGAAATGGGCTCTTCAGGGAGTTATGCAAAAGTTTTTCATTTTGGTCCTGCTGCACTGCCATAGTCTAAAGTCATGTCAAAAGAAATAAATTTGTGCTATGTTTTTTGACTTGAAAGAGCTCTTCTCTTTGGAGATGTTTGCAGAGGTGGTTTGATAAAGTATGGTTAGCCCTGAGCTCTTTTCTCCCCCAATGAACAAGTCATGTAAATCTTCAAGAAGTTCAAACCTACTTTTTAAGGAAAACCCTAAGTCATGTAAATCTTCAAGAAGTTCAAACTAGTAGAATGAAGAACCATTGAGGAAAAACCAACCCATGTTCTCTTCCTTGACATTTTGCATGATCTTACCAATCTTTCAAAGCTGTGTGTAACCTCAGGGGCCATTGTGACTCATCTTTTATGGTTAGTAAATCACTGAAAAATTATCAAAGATGATTACCTCCCAAACTTCCCTTATGATAGATCTACATTGTTTAAATACTTTTTTTTTAAATGCCTCTCTTCTAGAAAAGCTGGCAAATTATTCAAATTATTTTAATAATAATGAAAGATTTTGAAATGGAGTATCTAAACTAGTGCTGATTCTGGAGCTATGTATTTCTTTAATTCAAAACTTGTTTGATTAAAATACTTGTATAGATGATTCAAGTAGTAAATGGAATACTATGAATACACCAGAGTGTATAAAATCCTACCATGAAATATTTTCATGATGAGTTCCTATTTGGAATTCAGGTTTACTTATCATCATGAAAATTCACGTGTAAAACTATTTTGAATTCATTACATAACTGACTCCAGTTTTTATACCAACAAAATTCATTGATTTCAGGAGACTTACTCCAGGTTTACACTGGTTTAATTTTAGGGAGAATAAGTCTTTTAGACTTACAGTAGTAAAAAAAAATTAAAAATGAGGCACTAAATTGCATGTAATAATTAAAATAATAAATGGAAATGTTTTTAGTGTATTATAAACAGTGCTGAGAGTACTCAAGATCCATAAAGGTTTTCAAGAGAAAAATCCAATGGAACCACTAAAAGTTAATGTGTACCTCTTAACTTGTCTTGATTACTGAGGACTTACATATAAAAGAACTTTTATAAATCTGAAGGAAGTCAACCAGCAATGTGAGACAAACAAGAGATGTATAAGCCACTGGCTGGAGTTCTGCAAGCAGCTAATCAAACCTAAAAAATCTTAGCAGCAGAATTTTGTTCCTCCGCTTCCACAGCTGTTTCTTGTGGCAAGGTGGCCTCTGTCTCCTTTTGTTTTTGAAAGCACTGGTGCTTGCTGAAACTTGAACTGAGGTAATTCAATTTAGAGAACCATCAAGCTTGTTTTGTTTCTGGTTTGATTTTACTTATGTTAGTGTTAGCTCCCCAAGAAGTCCAGTAGTCAGATAATCAGTGGAGCTATCTCACTTCTGTGCAAAAAGGTTTTCCAGTTCAGCAGGAGATGGTACTGGAATATGCTGCCCTGTATAGAGGAACCTGGACTGCTGTTTCTGAAGTGACAGCTTTTGCTGAGTTTTGGCTGGCAGTAACTTGCTGCTGTCTAGTGATGAGAAGATATCAGCAAAAGTGAGGAGGTTTCATCTCTCTTAGAACAAAAGTACCCCTGACCAGCTGACTTGCCTCTCTTTGTATTACATTAGCACCTTACTCTTTAGCTATAAATACAGATTTAAGCTTGTTTTCCTGATTTCTTACTTTAAAAAAATAATTTTAAATAATAAGTAGGTAAGTGGAATGACAGTTGACAAGTAAAAGCTCAGTGATCCCAGACTTTTAGTAGCCAGAAAACATGCACTTATCTGTGCCCAGTAAGCTCAGACATTCACACTTTGCCCAGGAACACTTGTAATCCCTCTAGCACTTTTCTTGTGCCTTGGTAGGGCCACAGGTCTGCCACTGATTTCTCACTTTTGCTTTCACACTCTCCAGAAAACTAAAAGGCCAAGCTAATAAGCACCTAGCTGCATTGTATGTCCTGGCATCGTAGTGTGGTGTTGGCACCTGGGCTGGCCTTTCCTAGGCAGAGTTTCTTTGCCCAGGCTGCATGCTGTGTCTTATTTGTGCAGCCCTTCAGAACACAGTGCACAGTAGAACTAAGAGATATTGTGTGGTTTAAGTGTGTCCAGGGGTTCAGGTTCTAGAAGCAAGTTGCACCATGAGTTTTGCACCTGGGGATGGAATTATGAGAATCAGAGAAGTTTAGATGTTTGTGACATTACACAATGACATAGTTTATTATGTATTCATGTGGTGCTACTTTGTTGTTCCTTGTTTTTTATATGCTTCAGCACTTCATAACATGTCTGAGTATTCTCAATACCTTCTATGACATAAAATCTATCATAAGGATACTAATTACTGAGGTACAGAGCATCAAAAAACCTGAAATTTCAATCCTGTTGGTGCTGCAGACTTGGTGTATGACCATGAACAAGTTATTCGCTGTATGCTTCAGTTTTCCTTTCTGAAAGGAAGACAACACTTGTAGCAGAAATGTCGTATTTTTTAGTCCTGTGGAGTGTGGGGTTTTTTCCCCTGGGGATTTTAAGAATATTTATAATAATGATTAATTAGCAAATTAGGAAATGGAAAGCACCTTCAGAGTTCTAAGGAAGTTCATATGAACTTAATACACAGAGAAATGTGTTACGGAACTGAATCAATTTTTACTAATTTATATTAGACAGAGGTCTGGAATTGCATTTTTCAAAGTCATCAAAGAGACATTAGCTATTAGCTAGCATTTGAAATAAAGAAGCTTTACTAGAAAACCTGATGTACTTGAAGGTGGTCCCATAAACACACTACTGTAAGAACAATCACACAGAATCATGGGATGGAAGGGCCCTTAAAGATCATCTAGTTCCAAACCCCTGCCTTGAGCGGCGATACATTCCACTAGACCAGGTTGCTCACAGCTCCATCCCCCCTGGCCTTGAACACTTCCAGAGATGGGTTATCCACAGCTTCTTTGAGAAACCTCTTTCAGTGCCTCACCACTCTTACAGAGAAGAATTTTTTCCTAATATCTAATCTAGACCTACCCTTTTTCACTTTCAAGCCATTCTCTCTTGTCCTGTCACTATATGTCCTTGTAAAATGTCCCTCTCAATTTGCCTTATGGGCTCCCTTCAGGTACTGGAAGGTTGCCATGAGGTCACTTCAAAGCCTTCTCTTTCTCAGGCTGAACAGACCCAATTCTGCCTTTCCTTATAGGAGGGGTGCTCCATCCTTCTAATCACCATCATGGCTCTCTTTTGGACTCACTCCAACAGGTTGACTTCCTTGCTGTGCTGGAGAGCCCAGAGCTGGATGCAGCACTCCAGGTGAAGTCTCACAGTGGAGCAGAAGGGCAAAACCTCCTCCCTTTCCCTGCTGGCCGCACTGCTTTGGATGCAGCCCAGAACACACTTGGCTTCCCACATTGCTGGGTCACATCCAGCCTCTCACCCACCAGCACCCCCAAGTCCTTCTCAGCAGGGTTGTCCTTCTCTGATCTGTCCATCCCCCAGCCTGCCTTAATAGCAGGGGTTGTCCTGACCCAGGTGCAGTGCCCTGTGCTTTGTCTTGCTAAACCTCATGAGATTCACATGGGCCCATTTCTCAACCTTGTTCAGGTCCCTCTGGTTTGCATCCCACCCTTCAGGTGTGTCAGGCACACCACTGAATTGGTGTCATCTGCAAACTTGTTGAGGGTGCACTTGATCCTTCTATGTCATTAATGAAGGTATTAAATATCACTTGTCCCAAGATGGACCCTTGGGGGGACACTGCTTCTCAATGATTCCATTGGGTCTCAATGCATCCAATGATCAATGATCCCATTGATCACAACCCTATGAATGTGACTGCCCAAGCACTTTCTTATCCATCTAACAGTTCACTTATCAAATCCATGTGTCACTAATTTAGAGAAAATGATATTATGGAGGACCATGTCAAAGGGGTCATTCTCTAGATCTTCCTGTCTCTCAAACTTTCCTCTCTTTAGATCCTCCTTCAAATAGTAGTTGTGTTGGGAAACATCGTGTTGAGGGAAAGGGATTCTAGCCTAAAAATAATAATTAGAACACTGGATTATAGTTAATATTTTATAAATAGAACTTTGTGATACAGAGGATGTTGCCATACTTTTTAAAGATTAAATTGTTGATGCACTCACACTGTACTCTCAGTTCTATATTAGATGTTTTCTTTTTACTGCTTTTTTCTGAATAGTTCTAATGTAAAATGTAATGTAATTATTTACAATTTTTTCACGGCCTCACATATTCTTTCTGTAGCTGTAAAAAAGGGAGTGTGTGTAGGGGAAGGGAGATTGTTTCAGAACTGTTGGATGAAGTACTTCCATGGTGCTGGAGATTTACTATGTCATGATCAACAAATAATTATTCCTTTTCACTGTTGATAGGGTCTGATGAAAGTAGGGTGGATATGATTCATTGTTCCCTTTGAAGTTGCCAACAAAATCTGGAACTATTAAGCATATTTTAATTACTTAACATTTGAGAGGTGTCTCTAAGAGTATATTCAGGGATTTTTGCAGATTGAGACAAGTAACAAACCAAACATATGGTGCAATTAACATTGGAAAAAGTGTGTCAGTTGAAATTCACAGAAATACTAGTTCTACTGCTCCTTAAAAGAGCATTGTAAATATATTAATCTAGCCTTTGAATGTAAACATGTCTCAAAATAGAAGGTCAGAGGTCTCTGAGTTGGGATGAAAATGCCTTTTTTTTTTTGTGTGGTATTTTTTTACCAGGGTTGCAGATATCTACATTGAATGTGACTTAGAAAATCTCTAATGATGATTTATCCAGAGTAAGGAAAAATTGGTTTACTTCATTCAAGGAAAATAATTTAAGTAACATTTTTTCTCAATAAAAAGTGGCAAGGCAGGGCAGTGGTCTGTCTTCTCTCAGTCTAACTTTTTAAATTCAGTTTTTAGTACACTGAAGAAAGTGCTTTGTATTTGAAATATATTTTCCTGAGTCAGAAGTTAGGTTTGTTCACAAAAATAGAAGCTGATGTGAGAAGCTAACTGGTATGACAAAGATTTTATCTGGAAAATTTAGATTTCACCTGTAGTATAATCTTATCTAGGAAACCAGAAAACTTTTAGTAAAACCAGTGCAGATTCTAAAGAGACAGGAGGTATTTAGATACCCAGGTCTGAAGTGAATTTAAATATCCAAATCTAAAACTGAAAATCCGCAGTTAGCTACCATCAGACCACTAGATAAAGTAAGAAGATTTGGGCTTCTTAATTAAGTTAAAAAGCCCTGGCTACATGGAATTGCACTCGTGAGCTTTTTCAGGACCATCATGTTCATGACCATGGTCAACATATTGACCATGTTGAAACTGGGAGTCTACACCAGATGCAAGCCAGGTGATGTTCAGGAACAATTGGGTTCAGTGTATAATTTTAAGAAACTCCACCAGTTGGCAGTGTGAAAATGTACCTCACACATGGTAACTTCTGTATGGTCCTATCAAAATGTGGCTTTTGAATTAGTATCGAACTCATAAAATAGATCAATAGAACAATTTAATATTTTATAGAATGGCATGTTTTAAAAATCTTGTTTAATCTTTAAGCTTGGGCTCAGTTCCTTTCTTTAGTTGAACAGGTACAAGTTTACACTGCTCAAAATCTGTGTTTTACATTGGCAGATGCAAGGCTACTCTGGATGGAAATTGTGCTCTCCACTCTTGCTGTTGGAACTGCCAAAACTGAGATTTGCTGTGTCAAAGACAGATGCCTCCAGTCTGAGGAGTGAGAGCACAGCAATAAATTTCAAGGTTCTGGTCTCTAACAGACAGAGGTACTGCTTGAGTTCCTGAGTAAGGAGGGTGGAGAATATAGGTAAAGGGCTGGTCTTTTATCCCTGAATGCATTGTAGGTGGCTGCTTGTGGAATACAATAATTTTAGGTAGCTCACAGCTCAGGGCCTCACTGGCTTCTTCTAAAATACCCCATTTCCCCCATGTACCACTTAAGGAACCTGGGAACTGAATAACAGATTTTTGATTTCACTCCAAGAATTAGAAACATAAAAATTATCTCAGTTTGGCAGCTAACTTTTAAAGACTGACATTTCCTCCTGGTCATGGTCTTGTTGCTTGCTGATGGATGGCATCAAACTTAAAAATGCCAGAGTGACAGATATTTTTTGAGGATTAAATTTTTTTTCTTGGATAGTGACAGAATCTGCTGAAATGAACAACAAAGACCCCAAGATTTACATCCTGACCTGAATATTTTTGAAGGCCCATCTTTAAATTAGCATGGTTGTTGAATACAACATTACTGTTTTGTTTGTACAACACTTTACATAACATCTGTAGCTTGGTGGTGCTTGCAGGTCACACAAATATCCACAAAGTACTGTAGTACAATATACCCATGCTACTTATCCATGAATTATTTAACCTGCAGCTCTTTAGTACAGTCCTTGGCTTGTATTAGCTGTGGCCTTTCCTGGGCAGAGGCTATTAGTAACACTGAATGTAGCCCAACAATATTCTAACACTCAGATAAAGGCTGTTCCTTTCTGAGATTTTCTAGTATAGATATAGTAGGTTTATTTTATTTAATTTAATAATTGTTATTTTATGGTGCATTAATAAATTGTGAATTCTCAGAGTGTATTCTCTTACTTGATAGAGGCATTATTTAGGATTTTTAGAGTGCTATATATGCACTGTGTATTTATGAACAGTTGCCACTTTTCTTTTTCGTTTTGTTGGCTCTAAAAATGGTGTGTGTTTGTTCTGATCCTGCACAGTTTGCTGTTTGTTACCTGTCTGCAAGGGAAGGGGTGAATGTTGTCACTTGCTTGTGGACATGGCTTGATGAAATGCCATAAGATATTACAGAAAGATTTGGAACGCTTAAATGTTGTATTATTTACAGCGTGGTATTTTTACAACTAGATCTCAATTATAATGCCCTTTTCTGTTTACATCTGTAAATGGAATGAGAAGCAGTAATTAGTAAAGAGGCCTTTAATAAAAGTGGGAAAAAAAGATCAGAAGTGGCTTTCACAAATAATAGATGTTTTTTCTCCTTCAATTAAAAACAATAAATTCCAAGGAGATTGCTTTCTTTAGGCAGGAATCATCCTGTATCAAGAAATAATGGCTGAGAAGTGAGGAGATAAAGAAAATTAAAAGCCTCCAAGTCACAAAATTCCTTCAAAGCATACTTCTAACCATCACACACCTAGACACACATGCACACCTTAACTCCTACAAACTATCTCACCAATTCAGTATTACCTGGGAAACTGTGGCTTGTGAGAAATGGTCAGCTAAGAGAAGGCAAGAATTTGGTGCTGCAAACCTCATGTTTTACCTGGCTTTACTAGGGAGGGTAAATTAATTTATAGGTTGCTAAAAGTCTCTCTTGTGAAGGCTACTACAGCTCTATGAAAATATTGTAGCATTTGAAAAGACAAAAGCTACTTCTAGTGTACATGGAAGGAGACCTTGTGAGTATGATTTAGAGACAAGCAGTCATAGAGCATCAGACCATTAATACCAATATTTTGCATTAAAGGCTTTAAATGACTGCTTTAAATCAGCTCATGAGGAAAAAAACCATAGTTCCACACAAGGGCCTTCAGCCACTACATTATGCATTTGAAAAATTAGTGTTCAATAAAGGCAGAAAAGTTGCATGGTCTAGGAGGCGAGTTTATATAGTTTTAAGTAGTAATGTGAGGATGCAGTACTTCCCTCTGCTTTTTCAGACTTGCCAATGTGGCTATTGTTACTGACAGCTTGACATGATGTTAGTTATTTAAAGTGTCAGATGAGAGTGGCTGATGCCATGGTACTGCAGTGCTCACATTTGTTGGAAAATTAGATGGTGATTTTTTTTTTTTTTTAAAGGCCTAAAACCCCCCAACAACCCAGCTGCTTAAGCCTCTGACTGCTTAGCTTTTTTTTCTGTGCTGGGTGTATAATTTGAGTGAGCAGTAGTGAACATGCCTGAGGTGTTAAGAGAATGATGCGTTTTCTGTAGGCATGAATACTCTTAAATAAAACAGGAACACCTTCCTGTCATTTGTTGTCTTCCAGAAAGAATTTTTAAAAGGAAATGGAAGCCAATTAGCCCGGAAGTTTAACCTCTTTTAGCTTAGCTTCTTTTATGGGAGCTTTTTAACCTTTTAAATAAATCATTTTCTTTCTTTTCTCCCCTCCTCTCTGAATCTGTTAGCAGCATTTCTCATGCTGGGCCCAAGGAGCAGGCTGCTTAAATTCAAGAATGATTTTGAGGGGATAAAGTGTACAAGATTTTGAATTCTTGCCATAAGTCCCTGGCAGACAGCCAGGAAACCTCAGAGGAATAGGACTAATGAAGGGAGGGTAAAGGAGATCTGGAGTGTGTGGCTGGTAATGCAGTATTCATTTAATTGGGAGCAGGTATCGGTGCAAACTTCTCCATTTTAATTGGAAAGAGAAGGAGGGTGTTAAGGAAGATGGAGAAAAATAAGAATGCATAAAGTTTTCAAGCTCAGGAGCCAAAGGCAGGCCTGTATATGGCAGAGAAAGAACTCAATTTAGGGCAATTTGCTTTGCAAGCTGGGCTGCAATCTCCCCTGGGGATAGGGATGAGGAAGAAAATGAAACCAAAAGAGAACTTGATAAAATCACCTAGCACAGACAATCTCAGTAGAATAGGTTTTACTGAGTTAAATCTGCCCCAATCAATGTGATTCTTTTCATATAAGTTACAAATAAAAAGCCACAAGATTACAATAAAAATCGAGGATGTACTGCTGCTGATGTAGCACATGGGAGTCTTAAGGACTTGTTGTGGAATACAGTTTTTTTGTGTTTGGTTTTTGCTTTGTTCCCTAGCTAAGAGGGAAAAACCCCTCATCTCTGCCTCCTCCCTAACCTTTTATTATCTTTAAACTAAGGTTAGTGGTAATGTGTGAACCTTACAGAGCATAATTTTCAATGCTCTGCAAAGCTGAACGTGCTTTAGTCCTGACTGTGGCTAAACCTGCAGATTTTGCAGATACTCTCTTTTGCCTTTATACATGACAGAAGTTAAAATAAGGAAAAGAGACTTCTCACCCATTCCATCTCGTTCCACCCTTTCCCACAGCTGGGCATACAGAAAAATGAGAGTAAGTGCCTGCATTTTCATGATGCAGAGGAAAGGTGTTATGTTGTAGTTTTCTATACTGTACATATGCAGTGTCTTTCTCAGTACAGATACTTGGTGTATCAAGTGCTAAACAGCTATTCAATCCACTGAGGACTAGCCTGAGTGGATTTTGCTTTTATTCTCAGTAGAATGTTAACCTAAATATTTGGTGTTCAACGACCTCCTGGGAAATGGTGCTGTTATGAGTGGTATCTGAGACGGACAGCTGCTCTTTTGTTTGCACTGTCACACAGCTGAGAAAGATGAGGTGGTTCCTGCAGGGTCTTCAGTTGTGTGGGGAGGTTTGTACCAGAAGAGAGATAATGTGCGATATGCAGCTCTGAGGGTCTGGAGGAAAGTGCAAAAACTGGGTTAGGGAAAATGCAGAACTAGACAACAGGATGATGGGTTGTAGTTGCAAAGGATCAGCTGTGATCTGTAGCTGTAATTAAGTGCTTTTCTGTGTCATGCTGCTGTAGCACTGATTTTGCCGCATTAACTCTCCACTGGCCAAGGGAAAGGTAGGAAGAGTATAAACAGGAATAACATTGCTGCCTGAAATGCACACAGTTCCTGGAATATGTGGGTATTACTCGTTTTAGCTTTGTTTCCTAAGGATGCTTTCCATTAGCCTGCTGGTAAATAGTTTATCCAGCCACTAGACATTCTGATGAAAATTTGGAAGCCTTAAAACTTTGAGATTCCTACAAGTTTTGTGAAAACACTTGGCTAAGTAGATAAGACAGACTCAACTCAGGTTGAGTCTCAATCTCTCTGTTGAGATGATTACAGCTCACTCTTACTTCTGGAGGCAATGGTCAGTGAGAGCCAGTCCACAGAAACCAAACTCAGGCTAAAGCCTGGGCAGCAGGACACTGCAAAGATGAGAAGCTGATACAAAGAGATGGCACCAGGTGAAAAGGCTGGGCTGGGAACTTACCTGCCTTGAGGACAGGGATGTTGAGGAGATGATGGATGCTCCAGTGTAACTCCTGAAGCTTCTTCAGTGTCATCACTGTGAAATTTCACAGACAACATGCCTGACTGTGCTTGCCTTGAGATGCCTTATGCACTGATTTCCAAAGCCATCTTCTGTCTAACTGGGTTTCTGCGTCTGTATGAATGTGTGCATGCAATTTTGAGCTGTGGCTGAATAGGATAAGGAGATTTTGGAACAACAATGAAGAATGGCAATGGAATTAGGGGGATTTTCTAAAGAAGAAATAAAGCATTTTTGTATCTAGTATATGTATATGGTCATGAAAGCTTAAAAGATCAAATGGAAACAAAGCATTTGTGTTCCTTATGCATTAATTTCACATAGGTCCATCCAACTGCATGCAGAGAACTTACATGTAGAAATTTATATGATGGTGCAGATAAAACACTGTATTTTAGTACTAAAAAAACGAAATATTTGAATGCAATAATAATTTATGTTAAAAATTATATATATATATATATATATATATATAATTTTTAACATAAATTATTATTGCATTCAAATATTATTTCCTTTACATTTAAAATAAATAAGGCAATAAGAGGACTAAATTTTACATATGACTCTCAGCCCCTGTATTATCCTGTGACATTTTCAGGAACATTTAAGAGAACTAATACATCATATGTAGAAAAAAAGACCGTTTAAAGTTACAGTAGAAAGAAGGGAGAAAAACCCTGTATTCTGTTAGTGATGATAGAAGTAATGGTAGAAGTGAATTTATTCCTTTCTGATCATATTACTTAAAAATTCACAATCATCTGTGATAGTAAGCTAGATTCTGATTTTGTGTAATAACTACAGCACTGTCAGACATAGCTACGTTTATATGATCTGACATGCTGTCTTTTATTTTAAACACAGCACTTAATGAAAAGACCGGGAGCAAAATTCTTGTCTTGGAGACAGCAAAGAAACTTAGCTCAAGTCTCATTTCACTGGTGTAAGTGAAAGGAAAATTTGACCCAAGGCTTCCTAAGTAGTAATTATGGGAAATTATTTTGACGCAAGGTAAAAGATAGTCATACAGTTGCATTTTCCAGCATATGTGGAAGATTTTAAACTATTTGGAATTTATTGAGAGACAAATCCTGAAATTTCTTCAATGCTTTTCCTTTACATTAACAGACTCTAAAGTTCACTAACTGCAAGGTTCCACCACAGATATTAAAAAAGAGTAAAATATTTTGTATCTGCAAAGAGCATCAACACCTTCACTTCTGTGAACCCAAGAGTGACTTTGAAGATTAATTTGGTGTCTGCTTAGTTATGAGAAAAGATACTGGTAGTGAAAACTACAACTTTTTTTTGGTTTTACTCAGATTTCAATCATTTGGTCCTGTTTGGTTTTGCCTTGAATAAACACAGTTTAGTTTAATAGCACAAAATATTACCCATAATTACAGAAAGACCTTTCCTGCTCTTGACATCTCTCTCAGCTTTAAAATCTCCCTCTAATTTGTTGTACCACTTATTGGCTGTTCTCTCTTCCAAATGAGGGAACCTAAAGAATTCCTTCTTTATTTGAACAGCATGCATTCTTTCTGATTTCTTAAGTCAGTCTCTGAATTAGTAGAAATAGCCTCCTGAGTATAAGGTGCTTTTTCAACTCACATATCATTCCTGTAGGTGATAGGAATGATACCAGTTTTGTCTTAACACTACTACCCTCCAGCACAGGATTTGTTAGCTATATTTACAGATTTAAAAAAAATTGCTTTTTATATAACTGTACATATGATTGCATTGACATTCAAATGATTGCCTTTCCTGTGGGTGATTTTCCATGTGTATTTTCCTGTGCTGGGTGTAAGTGAGCCCATTTGCTTTCGCATTACCCATCTTGTGCATCTGTGTCCATGCCTGTGCAATGGACAGAACACAGGGCAAAATAAGGATACATGGTAAACGCACCTTGGTTTTAAACCATGTCCTGCTCTTTCTTAGTCTCATATTTATAATGTAAAGCTTTTTCTGGATTGTTTTAAATCCTCTTTTGTCTGTGACTCTTTTGTCATTGTTTTTTAACTTTTTATTCTGTTAATGATTTCCGTGGTAGATTTCTTAAACTGCTTCACAAATGGTGGCAAGTTATACCTTTATCAAATGGTCAAACTAGAAGTCTTTATTGTCTCAGGGATAAGCCCTGAAGAAGATGCTTGGGGATCTGAATTCTGTTAAGAGAGGCAGAAGAGGTAAATCTGTGAGATCTATCTCAGATCTGAGTAGCTTTGAGCATCTGGGTGGTGTCCACCCCAGCCTTTTCTTCCAGCCAGAAAAAGGGTGTCTTACAGCTCAGTGACTATGTTAAGAGATCAAGCCCCTGTGCACAGCATTGTGAAAACTGTTTCTCTAATGTCATACTATTCTTTGCATTCTTTGAACTTCCATCCTCAAGGGGATGAGAAGTACAGAGAGTCTCATGAAACCTGCTTTAGAATTTTCTTCTATGATGACAAGGCAGAGGACAAGAAAAGCCTGGGCCTTTTTACTTCACCAAATAAATGTTTAGTTGCTTCGAATTTTAGAAATACAGATTTTTTTGTGTTGCATTGTCTTTCATTTCTAGCATATCCTGTGCTTCATATTAGGAACTGCTTATCTTGCATGAAGCCCAGATATTTCATGGTATTTGCCACCAATTTTATCAGTGCCTTCACTCACAGTTAGCTGGTGGTGGGAAGTTACTCTGACAGCTTTGCCCACACCTTTATTATTTCTGTTAAGATGTGTAAGTCTACATTTCACCTCTCTCCCGGTGTCCTATTAGGCAGTTTTCCTTTTTTTCACTTGAAATTTATTCCTTCAGCTACTTAGGCAACTTACTAGCTGCTGGCAAATGATGTATCAGAGCTCATACAAATTGCAATTTTCCTTTGATTGGTAACAAGATGAGTAGCACAGGCTGCTGTTCTTCCTCCTTCATATTTTGATCAGGCACTTCAGGCAGGATGCTTATCCATATACGTCCAGGTCACAAAGCAGCCAGTCTCCTAAAGACACATCGTTTGACATCTTCAGTTGCTCTTAGCAGAATAAAACTCAGTAGGTCCCTCCAAATTTTGAAGCAAGACTTCAGGGCTTGTCAGGTTCTGTTCCTGCTCTGACTCTTAAATGCACAGACAGAAAGTATAGTCATTGTGCCAATGAAATGGTGCAAGTCTAATAAGTACCTCTGAAGGTGTGCCAAAACCTGTGACTCTGTCTTTACTGACTCTGTCCTCTCTGTCCAAATGTGGGAGTTATTTAGCAAGGCAAATGAGAGATTGTCAGGATTCTGGATACTCTGTGCCCTGCGGCTTTGTAATTGCTGACTTCTCACCATCTTAACCAGGGAAATGTAATACTCTGTCATAAGTATCTGCTGCACCAGGTGGTGGCTTTACTTTTGATTTTGGGGGTCAGAGAGACCTCTCCATGTTTTGGAAGGAAATAGGTTTTATGAAAGCTATAAAACCAGAACAAGCAAAAGAACAGAAGCTCTTCTGGGCCATATGAAAACTAAAAGTCTTATTTTACTTTTTGCCCATCTTGCATCATGAGACAGAAATGGTTTGACTGGCACTAAATTAGCTTGTCAATTTTTATCTGCTAGAAGATCCACTCCGATGGATGGCTTAAATTATTTCAGCCAATTAGATCATAATTGGGAAATCCAGGACCACATTCTTGAAATGTTTCTCTGCAATATTAGGTCATTCAGTATTGTTTTTGCAAGTTGGCAGGGAGAGATGAAAAGGTGAAGAATACCTTGAAAAATGTTACCTTCCAAAGCTAATCCATGTCTGGATCTTTACTCTGGAAGAGTCTTGTGAGACAAATTCTCGTATTAGGGCCTGGGGTTGTGAGAGCCAAGATGAAAACACCACCTTGGTTTGGGCAAACTCACAAGGATGATCTGAACAGCCTCTTTGAGGCACACTCACATTTGGTTGCCCTTAATGTTGTTATATGTAATCAATTGTGCTTCACAACAATTGGGTGTTCTTTGGGATATACTGCTCCAAGACACAGCAAAACCTCCTCCCCTTGCCCATTTCATTTGAGTCCTGCTATTGTTTTAACAGAAAGAAACAGAGAGACCCCACTCCTTTATTCCTCATGTACAGAGGGGGAAAAGTTTCACTTACATGGTAATGCTGGGACTTAAGAATCAGGTGTATGTACTTTCAGCCCCGTGCATGCAGAATACAGATGTCTCAAAGTATCTCTTGCTGCTAAATAACTTGTCTAAACATTATCTGCACAAACAGTAAGCTGTTAGATCCTAGCCTTACTCTGCTTTCAGAATCAAAGGGACTTCTGGAATCACAATCTATACTTCTGCTCTTAGGAACAACGAGGATATTGAATCCCTTCTGAATGACTGATCTTATTGAGAAATTGCTCACAAAACTTCATCCTACATGAAATATTTTTTTTTCCCCAGCTTCCAATTTGAGTTTAGTCATGGCCATAGTGTTTTCCTTTGCTCTTGTACCTTCATCTTAGGGGCTGCTTTTTCTTCCTAGGTGAATTCCTTTCTAAATAAGGCCAGTTATTGCCCTTCAGACTCCATTGTGCTACTTAAAAAAAGTCAGCCTTTTAGTTTTCTCTTACAAGATCCTATTCTGATATCTTACAAGATACTATTCTGATAATAGCTCTTCTCAGCAGCTCTGTTAATAGTTCCCTCTTGCTTTAATAAACATATCAAGAAACAAATGCTCTGTCTGAGAACACAGTCCAGTTAGCCCACCAGTGCCTTTTGATATCGGGGTAGTGTTGGATTTTTGTTTTTCAAGTTGTTTGGATTGGTTTTTTGTGATTAGTTTTTTTTTTCTTTTTTTTTTAACTTTAATTTTTCTTAGCCATGTTGAAATGCTCCTCATTAATAAACTAATTGTTCAAAAGATGAAAATTTATTTTTTTCTTATGCTGTTTCCATCTGATGAGCTCCAAATTTAATGCAAGAATTCTTACTACACTGTTAGTGATTGACCTTGCACTCTGTACAGTTAAATGTCACTCATTTCCATTATTCCAGTCCTAGGGATCTTCTATTTTTTTCCTCGCATGGTATGATAATTCTTTGTATTGAAAACTACCTTCAACATTGTCATCTGCATATTTCATCAAGCAGTTCTGATTTCTTTTCTGATTAAACAAGGTGGGCCTCAAGAATGAGCCATGTAAAATTTCAGCAGTCCCAGACAAGGGATAAATCTGTGACTATAACCTGTTTCTGTCTTGTGTAATTAGTTCCCTTCCCCTGTACACCTTTCCTTCTAATTCCCATCTTCTTCAACTTTTCCAGAAATGTGCTGTGGCACTCTGCCAGTTCCTTCTCTTGTGTGAATAAGAGAGAACTGCTCTTTCTTTTTTCTACTGAAAAATCAGATTTCTTAACAAAGATAGCTGATTGATTTAAGACTGCATTAACTACCCTTGAGAGCAGGGTGTTTTTTATTCTATATTCAATTTTCAAAATTTCTTCTGCTCCTTGTGTAATACAGAGATACCTTAAACATGAGGCGGGAGGTGGAGGGGGAAACAATCCCAGCTGTGAACCAGGTACTTTCAGACCTCTTAGATGGTTATTTTATGATGCAAGTATGCTGAGGAAGTGGGGATCCCAACTACATAGACCACTGTAATGTCAAAGATAGAAGTCCATCAAGTCAATCAAGATGCTTTTCAGGCAGTGGACAGAAAATTAATGTCTGTGGCACATGATTTCAGTCTTGAAGGAGTTAAGGCTCCATGAAGACAACAGTCTGCTGTAGTGAATTTGTATAAACTTGGTCCTATGTGATTTCTCAGTGGCCTTCTAAAGAGTGATTTTCCAGCACAAACTCAGTTCCAGATGTATCAGTTCCAGATGCTTTTCATAATCTCCTGGAATGTTCTATGGCATTTTCATTCATAATACACCTGTGAACCATCTATCAGTGATCATCAGGGATGTGGATGGTTTTCATTTTTAATATCAGCATTAGGTGATGCATGGCTGTTTTCTGTAAATGGTTGAAATGGACTCAGATTCTATAGGTTTATGCCCTAAAAGTTTTGAAATTTTGGGCAAAGTAATTGTTGAGAGAGGACCATTCAACTCCTTAGCTTAAGGAGTTTATTTTGGATAATAAACTGTATAATATTGCTTTGGGGAATATATTGGATAATATTGCTTTGGGGAATTGCTGTTGACTGTATGGCAACCCTGAAAAACATCCTACATTAAATACAATTCACAGACCTGTTTGGTGGGGTAATTCTTAGCACATGAGTTCATAACTTCAGTTTTGATAAATCATTATTATTTAATGATTCATATCACAGAGTCACTGCAAAGACTCTGGAAACTCTCAACTGCAGATAAACTCAGTTCAGTTGAGTCACACCTGGAATGTCCCAAACATGGCATTTCAATCATTACTGATTTCTTTTTGTTTCTTTTTTTGGGCTTTTGTTTTGTTAACAGAATCTTCCAATGTATACAATTATAAAAATTGTGGCTTTTGCTTTTCATTTTTGAAAAATGATACTTTCAAGAGATGTACCCTGTTGCCAAGAAATAATTGTACTACTGCTTCCCTCCATCCCCCTATCTAGTATCAAAATATTATTTTTAGGAAAGTGTGTATTTATTTGTGTTCTTCACAAAAGCAAAATATATAGAAATAATTTAAATGTTGTTATAATCACACGTAGCACAGAATAGCATACAATAACAATTTAACACAGCTTTCTCTATGTTTCACTTAACTTTTTAAATAATTTTAGATTTTTCAGATCTCTTTGAGGCTAAGGAAACGGTTTCTACATTAAAAGAGAAAATAATCTCTGATTAAATCTCTGATTAATCTCTGCATTTAAATTAAGTTTCTTACAAATTATTCTGAATATGAGATAGAAAATCACCCCATTCTATCTTTGTTAACACACTTTATTCTATAGAAAATTTCAGCTAAGCTGTTCTTAGATTCTCTTCAGCATGAAGTTTTCCAGAAAACCCCACATCAAATTCCAAATTGGGCAGCAAATATTTTGTCAGACTGGGAAAAAACATTTTACCACCTACTCTGGGATTTAGGTAAAACTCATAAAAATATTGTACCTATCCATTTTAATTTAGCAAAATATTCCTATAATAAATTTTTCCATGACCAAATGTTGGCTGATATTAAGCCCAGAACTTTAGCAGTCTCTTCACAAGGTTACACTTGAGCAGAATTCTCAAAAAAAGATGAAAGCAGTAAGTCCTTGCTTGAGGAAGTAAAGTTGATTACACAGAAATTGTTCAGAATCTTGCAACTTTTCCAAGGTGAGGGAGAGACTGGGGGTGGGGACGTGCAATGGATATTTGCTCCTCACTACTAGGACTACATGCTATGCAGGAATCCAGGCAAAGAATCAAGCTTTGTGTCTTAAACATTTCTCTCACCCATTCCTGTGGTAGCTTCTGCTTAGTGAAGGGTATGAGTGATAGGTGGGTGAGAGTGTGTTTTAAAATTTTCAGTATGGAAATTTCTGTATCAAATTCACTCCTTAACTCACAAACACACTTGAAAGCATGCTGGCATTTAAAATCCAGTCTCACTTGTGGGTCCAAACTGAAGAATAGGCAATCCTGTCCAATTCAAAGTATTTCCTGAGTACTGTAATAGGATCAACAGGCAGGAAAAAAAAAATTGAATTGTAGTGAGAAGTATTCTGTGTCTGGAAGAGGTTGAGAATGGACAATGATCCATGATGATGTCTACCAGTTTATATTTTGAGTAAGGGTAAAGGCTGGCCAAACATTACTGATACAAAATGGAAGAAATGTAAAAATGGAAGAAAATAATTTGGTTTCCATAAATTCTAATAGACAGTGACTGGACTTGTTAAGCACAGCAATATAGTTGTGATCTTTGGGTTACTATGCTGTAATCCTAAGAAGTTATGGCTTCATTTTTACCCTGGGTCAGTGACATCAGTAGAAGTTATCAGTAGATGTCAGTAACTTTAGGCAAAATCAAGCCATGATGGTCATTCTCCATTTCTAATCATTCTGTGATTGGTTATATGAATCTTACTAAGAAAAATTTTACTCCATTCACTGAGAAAAATATGGGATACATGAAATGATGGATTTTAAGTTTGGTTTAAGCATTATAAGGATCTAAAATTTCAAAGCCAAGGGGAGAACTTGTGTTTATTAAATTTTTTTCCTTTATCAAAAGGATTCAGTTAAAATTTTCTCATACTGTCATAATTGTTTGCATATGTTTATGGTAAAAAGACCTAAGTTTTTGTCTCCTTCAGATTGTATTTAAATCGTCTTGCTGTCACTTGAGCGTATTGCTAAATTTCTACAACACTGAAGTCCTCATAAATGTTCTATTGGAAGAAACAGGACATGACAGCTATTATTTATCTCTAAAATATCACTATAGATTTAGCACATTTAATATATGGAATACAGCACAACATTAATAAATTACACAGAAGAAGAAAACAAGATACTGCCAGGTCAGTGAAGTGTAAACAGTAAGAGGACTGAAAGAGAGGCAGAAGAGGACTGAAAATAAAAATCCCAAAGAAATCAGTCTCCATCTATGCCTCTCTAGAAATCCTCTATAACATTTTAATCCAAAAGGGCTAAGTTCAAAGTACATTTGAGATAGTGTTAGAGATGCTGTGGAAGCTAAGGCTGCACAGAAAGACAATACATATCTGGGAAATTATTAATTCTTGTAAAAGTAGTGTTTTATCCTTTGGTACTGTGAAACCCCATGCAGGAGATGCATAACCTACCTTTCCTTATCCAGCCTCATAAATGCATAGTGTATTTTTGTTGATTTGCAAATCCTCAGCTGTATACACTTGGGACAAGCAACTGCCTCGTGGCAAATAGTTCAGAGAAACAGCACTGAGGGTCTGTATCTGGTAATTGCTCCAAATTCATTGTTACCCACTTGATTTTATACACTCACGGCCAAGTCTTCCATCTGTCTCTGTACTCCAACAATGATTTCAGGACACTTCCAGCGGAAACCAAACTGTGTTGGGGTTTTTTTTGTTTTGTTTTAGTTTGGGTTTTTTTGGTTTTTGTTTTGCTTTTTTTCTTAGTGGTGTCTGGGCTTTTACCATCACAACCCTTGATTAAATGACAGCTTTTTGTTTTCATTGTCTTACCTTCTTTTCCCATTCAGTTCTTGACAGCCTTCCCTCTCAGCTGAATACTGTTATCACTTCTTTATTCTAATCCTCTCCCTAGCTGCCTATATTATCACCCCTCTGTTTCAGAACTTGGATACTTACCCTTTAATCCATTAATTGGCTTTTTACCCTCAGATCTCTTTGCCTCCTCTGAGTGCAACCTGACTCTCTCCACCACCACACACCCACTTTGTTCTCTCTCTGTCCCTCCCTTGCACCTCCTGGCTCTGACTACATTTTGGTGCTACTTTCTCTTCTTTCCAGATAATCTTGTTCTTTATTTACTTTCACAAAGGATGGCTCTCTAGTTCAATATCACTTTCAGCATTGCCTCTGTTTCCTCCCTGTGTTTACGTATTGCCTTTCTACATTGCATTTAAACAAGAGTAGATGTATATAACAGGAATAATCTCTGCAGCAAATATCTATGTTGCCCTCAGAATAGGTCCATTTCCTTATCAGGGTTCAAAAGTGTTGGGCAACTTAATAAAATATGGGTTGTTACACAGCAAACATATTCACTTCAACGAGATTATCTTTTGATTGTGTCGGGTTTCTGCTACTGTTTGCATGCAGTGGAAGTGTACATTTCTGAACGTTCTTTTAAATTGTGTACTCTTTGTGTGTAACATCTGTTTGTATTAAAACGAAATACTTTGTCTGGTAGCACTATTTAGTCCATGAATAATATTGCTTTATTTTAAGAAACCCTGCCCTGTCTACTTTTTTTTTCCTTAGTCAACATTTGAAAATATAGACTATATTGCAAAGAGGCTTGCTAGTCATTTTGTTTTGTTCTCTTTGATGTTTTCTTTATATAGTGTGTATGAATACACACATTTGATATTTAGAAAAATAGGGAAAATTATCCTGGTGCTAATGTACACAAAGCTATTACACCCAGTCATGGTTAATAGCACTAAATGGATTTAGAGTGAGGAGTCTAGACTGCAATCCTGTCAGCATCTGCCCCTTCCCCAGTAATTTATTTGGGGTTTGCACCTGCAGGTGCTGAATTGGGGCTGAATTCATACAGATTTTTTTACTTGTATAGCAGGCATTGAAATAGTAACATTTAAGAAGAGGATTAAATAAAAGTGACTGTGTTACCATTAACTTTCCCTCCTTCATTGTCAATATTAAAACAATAGAATCGTGATTATCCAGGCTCTTCCCAAGAGGATCTTCTTCTCTAATTAACTCCCTAATCTATTGGCACCCTGATTATTAGATGTATCTTGTGCTGCCTGCTGTGTTTCATTGTTAGAAAGCATTCATAAAATATTTCAGTTTTAGCTCATTCATTGGCTAGTGAACCTTGAATACTTCACACAAATGTAGTGACACTTTCCCTTTCCCTTTCCCTTTCCCTTTCCCTTTCCCTTTCCCTTTCCTGTCCCTTTTTTTTCCCTTTCCATCCCAGCTCTGGAGCATTGATCTTTTCTGAAAAGGCAGTAGGTATTTAAAGTCTGTGAGAGCAGCAGAACTGTAAAGGTAACTGTGCAGACATTAGAAGAAGTCCCCTATTTGCCTTCCTCTCTGCTCCTGTGTCCCATGCAGGCACTAAGCTGCAGCTGGGAATTACCTTTTCCTTCTGTTTAAAGGATATGCACTTGTATCTGCAGGCGTCTCCAAATGTGGAAGGTTCTAACCCGTTGTACCACACAGCCATGGAAATGGGAGTTTGGTTAGGACTTGTAAAACAAAAAAAAAGGTTTTTCTTCAGAGTCTTGTATATTCAGCCTTGTTTATATAAGACAGAGGTGTGTGTCTTAAATTCTTCCATCTCTAATAAAAGAAAAATAAATTGCCCTTTTCCTATAATAATTTTTTTTCAAAGTCAGAATACACTTGACTCAGGGAATCAAGCCAGCATACCCAGGCAGATATTTTGCTTCTTTTCACTTGGAAGAGGTCAAATCCTGTGGGAAACAGGGAAAGAAAACCAGTTTAAAGATTTTTTTAAATAAAAAATTCTGTACCTAAATCTTGACTATATAGATTTTAAGTCTCAAGCATCCCCCACTGTTTATTTGAGTAATGTTTTAATTTTATTGAATGACAGACCCGTTATTCGTTGGGGTGGGTTTTTTTCAAATATTTTTAGCATGGGGCTATTCCCTTCTTTGTTTCATTCCATGGATCATCAGCATGTGCAGCTCTCTTATGAGAGGATGAATACACTTTTAGTTGTTCAAATTGAAGTCTGTCATCCATACATAGTCTTGTAAAGACCTATGATGTGCCTCTTGTGCTACACCTAGAAATGTGCCTTGGTGAGGTAGCTTTCAAGCAGATGCACATCAGTGTGTAGACCCTTTTCAACATGTTCAGCCTGGATCTGTCATTCATGTGTGTGCAGTTCACAGATGGATGGGGTGGCCTTTTTGTGGTCTCTGAAGTCTGTTTTGTATGCATGGAGCCTTGCACTAATCCTGCTCATGTGTGGAGATAAAGGCATGGAGAGTGTTGTCATAAATCTCTCCAGGATCTCCCTCCAGTATTGACAGCAGCTTATACATTTTTAACATTAGCAGGAAGAGCACCCTAAAAACTGTGTACCAATCATGTAGTGAGAAAGAGACAGCAAAAGACAGAAGGGTAAGAGAGATCATAGCTGCAAATATGTACTGTAGAAAACCTTTATCCACCGCATGCAATATATTAATTCAATTCATAGTAAACTTAAGGTACCATTGGGGATGCTAAAAAGCTTTGTAAAGAGACAAGAGTTTTTCATGAAATGAATTGATAATCTTTGAAATATATAACCCTCCTTCCTACCCACCTCTGGCTGATCTCTATAACAGCTTATATAATTCAAGACTGATTTGTAACTTAGTCATTCATAATGCTATTTATTTCTTATTCATTCTTTCCTTCTTTTACAACTATTTCTGAGTTTCATGGACTTCTTATAAAACACTGTAATGCTAATGGTAATTTTTTAAAGGTGCTTCAAAAATATAGGTGTTTAATATGCAGCTGCTCTCTTAAGGGGCAAAAGGTTTCTTCCTGCCACTTCTTTCAAATTCTGTATTAAAAAAAAATCTTCTATTTTTCCTTCAACTGTCAATATTTAAGGAAGCACCCTTTCATGTTTTCTATAATCCTGTTAAAAATAGTAGGCATCTTCTGTATCTGTAGCTAGACATAGAGCATGGTGCAAAATAATCTAAACACTCAAGGTTTGTTTGCAGATTTTCTCTAATGAAAAAGGCTCAAGATATATAATGAGACAGCCCCTCTGATACAGTTAATCAGTATCCACACAAGTTGATCCCTTGAATGCATTACATGATTCATAAGAAATTGCTTAGTACATAAGAAATTAAGATTGAGTAATATTTGCTGATGTCTAATTTTTCAGCTAAGAAATCTAATACTTTTAAGGAAGAAGAGGGGTTAGAAGTCCTCTAATATTCCTCTGCTCTCTGCAAAATAGGATAGTTTAAGACACAGCTATATTGCAAAAAGATTTCCAAATACCAGGAGAAAGGATTCTTTCTTTCAGTTGAACATCAGAGGATTGTGGCACCATGCCTAAATTGTAAAAATATTTTGATTTCAAAATGTGTTTAATAGGTCATACTTTTACAATCACAGCTTAGAGTTAATTACTATGTTTAGTCTCAAAACAGATCTATGGTAATAAGTGTCTCACTAAATCATTGTCTTCACTGCATCCAAATGGTCAGAGGGGGGATTTTTATATATATATATGTATATATATATTGATTAGGTGCCTAATCAATATATAAATACAAATCCTGTTAAACCTCTCCACAGTGCTGGTGAGCAGGTATGTGCTTTACAAATCAGTCATTCTTCAGCCCAGGTTCTGTTTTATTCTGCATGGGAGTAGTTGAAAGGAAAGAAAGAACACCAGGTCCTCAAGTGGACTTGCAGAACACTAGGTCAGGACACCTGGCTAGTGGGGAGGAAAGGTGCTCAGACCTGCAGGGAACAGCACAGGAAAATCCTTTTTCAGGGGTGCTGAGTGTTTTGTCATACAGGATGTGCTGCTTTTAGCACCTATCCTGACAGGACGGATATGGCAAGAGTGTTCAGCCAGAAATCATTCCATTGCTCCATCATTGTGGCAAAGGTCTAAAGCAAAACAAAAGTGGAGGTGTGGGGGAAGGCATTGCTGAAGTGGTTTTTTTGAAGGAATGAAGAAGTTTGGAAAAGGAAGAATTAAAGTTACTGCTGCTGTAATACACATACCAGCCTCTTTTGGTCTTTTAAATCTCCACAGATCTCTTCTCTCTCAACAGGTTCTCTTCATGTCTAGAAAATGCAAATCTCTGGGCTCCTAAGAGCAACTGAATAGGGATATGTATTTCATCTTAAAACAAAGAGGGAAGAGGGAGAACAAAAAAAGGAAAAAGTTATTCAAAGGACTTTGGAAACAGGTGTTCTAAATGAACATTAATTGGATTTCAGTTAATTATTTCTTATACTTTAGGGATTATAGGAAAGGAATATAGGGGAAAAAAGCAAGAACAACTTCTCTGACACACTAATTGCTCTGATATTATTTAAGCCAAGCTGCCCCTCATGCCTTTCACACACAGCCCACAAAAATTGGTCTCCAGATGACTGTTTCTGAGGCTAGGGAATAAGGATGAAGTAAAAAACAAAGACACAATCTTTGGAAGTCACCTTTGCTTGGGAGAGTGGTCTAAATTTAGTCTCTTATGCATACCATCCTCTACCTGTAATTACTAGGATAGAGACAACTGCTAAAAAGCTGTTGTAACTTGACCTCAGACACTCCATTTCTAATACAAATATTATGGAATCATCCTGGTACTTTATCCCTGGCAGTGTATGATCTATGCACACAGTTTAGAAGGGCTGGCAGAGAACGACTGGATGGAAGACAGGATTTTGACTTTCGGTATTCTGTTCTTATTCCTCATGGGAATGAGGAGTCTACTTCTCACCCAGCATTGGCACTGGTATAACACTTGACATGAAAAATTGTATATGGAAAGTTTTAGTTCACCTCTGAGACCAATTAATTACAAAATTAAAATAAGTGGCAGACAAGATAAAATAAGATTATCAAAATTATTATAAATTGGAGCAGTCTAAAGAAGTTTTAAAATTGAACTGCAAGTAAGGTGCAGATAGTTTTGTTTGGTTTTTGATTTTTTTTTTAGTTGTTTGTTTGTTTGTTTTATTTC
This sequence comes from Passer montanus, assembly GCF_014805655.1. Taxonomy (NCBI): domain Eukaryota; kingdom Metazoa; phylum Chordata; class Aves; order Passeriformes; family Passeridae; genus Passer; species Passer montanus. The sequence continues at coordinate 7,608,671 of NW_024357613.1, read as the reverse complement.
GGTTTAAACTTCAACATTCTGTAAAATTTGGCTGACCTCTCTTAGTTTTAAATTGATGAAGGTGGCAGCAGGTGTGATTCCTGCTAGTCTCCTCTCCCTGTCCAATCTGAGTGAATGATACTTGTGTTAAAAGTAACAGATTTTCAAAGTTATTTTCAAATTTTAATATGATACAATAATCAGAGTTTCTAGTAACAACTAACATAATGTTTTACTTATTTTTTGCCTTAACTATGTATCTTTGAAGAACTCCCCACCCCATGTGTTTGAAGTATACATGAAACTTGTCCCTTTTGAACAGGATATATAGTCAAGTTACATGTGAAATTATTTACACAGCAAATTTTAAAAGATTTTGGAAAGTCTAATGAAACTTGCCTGAGGGCAGTTTGAATTTGCATTCCAGCTTCCTGAATGTGTGACAAGTTGCTTAGTATCTCAGTTTAAAAAAAAAAATGGAAGGGGATTTCCTACCTTCAGTAGTTCTTATCTATAACTGAGGTATATTACTAAGGAGATATACCAATGCCCACTATATGTGTCAGCATATTCCCACCCCTACAAACAGATGGGAACATAATTACATCAGATCTGCAGTCACTCTTTTATCTGGCTTCTGTATATATTTACATAACGTCCTGACAGGAACTTTAAAGAGCTGAGACTTTTAAAGAGCTTATAAAAATATTAAATTAAAATGATCTGTTATAATCCAAATTTCTATCACACCTGCATGAAATTTGTAAGAACAGATGCTTTTGTTGCTGCTAAGAAAGCACAGCAGAAAGCAGTAGAGAAAATAGTGATTTCATGTGCTGGTAGCTTTCAGAGACTTGGCCAGGTATGTATCTGTATTGTGCTAGCTGCTCTTATTTATCTGCTTAACCCACAGCATTTAGATGGCATCATTTCTCATACTGTGCAGAGGATGGTACTGCATTCTGTAGAAAGAAAGTATTTCACTATCAAATGTCACTCTTTCTAACAGAAAACAAAATGCAAAAAAAAAAAAAATCTTTAAAGTTTTGTTCAATAAGTTTAAAAAGACAGAATTAAACATATAAAGAGAAATTATGAAAATGTCTGGAAGCTCTATATGCATCAGTAGTTAATAATTGCTTTCCCAAATGTGGCAGTTCATAATTTTTCTCTTGGTCACCTGTGTTTGGGTTATTTTCAATTTTTTTTTTATTTAATCTACTGCATTCAAGCTTTATTCTTGCTTGCTCAGAACGAGGTTTTGCTTTGCAAATGAATATAGAAACTTTTCCTTCCTGTTAAAGAAAAAAAAAAAGACACTCTAAAATTCTGTTTCAGGTTTGGTTTTTTTTTTTCCCCAAATCAATTCCCTCAGTATTCACTATTGCAGGAAAGTATTTCTTAAATTAAATATTCAATTTGTAGCCCAGATGTGTTCTATGCACTTTTACACTGTACATATCTCAGCACTAGTGGCATTTTAATGCTCAGAGTTCTGCATGGTTTTTTTTCATACCTTTCTTTTTCCCTTTGCTTGCCCATCTGACCCTTCTGACCTTTGCTAAAATCTCCACCATGGTGTATAGGTGATAATTGACTGCTTTCTGAAAGACACTTTTTGTATCAGCTGAGTGATGCTTGTTTGAGATGTGAACACATTTTATGGACAGAGTCAAAGCGTGGTTGTGCTCAGTCATATGTGCAAAAAAAAAAATAAATGCTGTTAGTCGTCTGTAATCCCTAGCCCATGGTGGTTTTCTCCAGTTTATATGTGAGGAGAGATGTGCTTGTTTAATCTCAGAGCAGATGCGGGGCTTAAGGGCCTGATGCAAGGCCCATTGAAATCAACTGGAATCCTACCGGAGGTTTTAATGGCTCTACATGTTTAGATAAAACACCTGACTCATTTTTGTGAAAACTAAACAAACAAACAAAATGCAACTTATTTTTTTCTTTCCTCACTCCTTTCCCATTTGCCTCAGGAGGAAAATCCTAACCTGTACTCTAAATACAATGTAAACAATTTAATAACCCCCACCTGGCAACTATTCTGTTAAGAAAGTGTTGTAATAGCAAGCTGGAACATGGTTTTATAGCACTGGGGTGGCTACAGTACCTTTTAGCACTATGAACATTTTCTGATAATGCTTTGGGTGGAAAGGTTGATGTGTTTGCACAGAAAACAGTTTGTACACAGTATGGTCTTAGGACTACATGCTAAAAATATCTGTGTAGTCAGTGTAGTCTATTTGTGAAATATAGCAGGAGAAAATATTTATGAGCACCACAGGACATGAAGCTCAAAGTGCAGTCGTTTCTAAATGAAAATTATGTGACAGTTCATCAGTATTTAATGCTAACATTGCTTGATCTAGACATAAAGAATTTAGCAGCCATTTATCATAACATACAGTACTGTTCATTTCCTGATTTGCTTAGAATACATTGATATTTTAATCTCAACAGGAGCCACAGGTCTAATTTTAGCTATTTAATGAAAGGAAAATCCAGCGAGAGGGGGATTTTTCACATGGCTATTAGAAGCCTACTCTCAGCTCTTGAATTGGTTGGTCTTTTTAATGCGTGCTCCCAGAAGCCACTGCCTGGTCCCCGCGCCAGATGCAGGTGTTCCCTTGTGCTGTCAGCCAGGAATGATTAATGAGGATTTGCCCCTACTGAAAGCAGTCTTTGGAGCATTGTTCAGGGCATCTGTGGAACTGTCGGGGGAGACAAGGACACAAGTGAACAACCAATTATTTGGCCATCACTGAGGCAGCATGAAAAAGACATCAAATTGGACAGAGGAGCAAAGCTTTTGTTTCATGATCATATTTTTAGGTGTTAATAGTAACAGAGGAATTCTACCTGTTTTGTTTTCCTTTTCCTTTTTTTTTTTTTATCAGGGGAGAGGGGAAGGGCTTTAAAGCTAGGAAAGGATGTCTAAAAGAAACAGAGACAAAAAATGATCACAGTGCTTAAAAAGTGTTGAAGGGAGGAAAGCACACAGAATTGATTTCTTGCACCGTGTGTATAAAGAAACACTGTTTTGCTAGGCTAACATTAGGCAACGAGGGCTAAGAATTCTGTGAGGAGGAGGAGGATTTCTTATGCAGGGAGCTTCTCAATAGCTGTCCAAATACAACAGTTCAGGAGCTGGGGCTTTAACACATGGCAGTGCAGGGATGTGTTACACGAGGATTCTGAAAAAGAAAATGTGAGGAAACAAAATCAGAAAACATTTGCAAGATTTGTTTCAGCATTCATCCTGCATCCCTCCTTCTGTCTGAAGGAAAACACACTCAGGTGCAGAAGAGTGAAGGAAAAAAAGAGGAACAGAACCAAAAGTGCTCTGCCCAGGCTTAGGCTTCTGCATTTTTATATTTACCAAGATTTGTGATTATAAATACTAATTTTAAACTAGGGGGAAAGGATTTTCAGAACAATTACTGAATGAATTATTCGTAAAATACATAATATGCTCCATCCTGTCAAGCTTCTTTTTACTACAGTATTAAGAATAAAAAAGTTAATTATTACAGCTTAATTCTAATGAGAATTATAATGTTTTAGTGACCAATAATAAATATAGAACAATTTCTACTGAGGTATTGTAATTAATATTTATAGTGGCTAATTCCTAACCTCAGAAGTTTCTCTGCTCCCACACATTCACGCAAGAAAAGGAGTTTGGATCCTGAAAAAATTACCAATCATAATTCTAAACTATTCCTTTAGAAATAAAGAAATTTACATTTCTATAATTTATATAGAAACTAAAGAAATTTATATTTCTAATTTAACAATTTAGTTATATTTGAGTACCTGGATTTAGTTTTATTTTTTGGGGGTTTTTTTCAGATTATTTATCATTTGATGGCTGTAATTTATCAAGGAGGACTCATAGTATTAATAAAATTATTTGAATCTCCATACATAAAAGCTAGTTTCCTAGCTAGTTTTTAGGAAGTTTTAGGAAGCAAAACTACCCAGCTAGTTTTTAGGCAGTTTTAGTAAGCAAAACGTTTTTGCCTGCCTCACATTTAAAATGAGTTGCCATAGGTCAAAATTTGACTTATGATACTCAGGTTTTTAAAATTTGCCATTTCAGTCAAATGGCTGAGTCTGAAACCTGAACAGTCAACTGCTATTCTATTTACTATAGAATAATAATTTTATTAGAAAGTAAAAGTTTAAAGCAAAAATTAAAAACAAAGTATTTAATAGCCACTTAAGGAAAGAAAAAGCAATGTAATACAATGCAAATGAAGCCTATGTATTTAAAGAATAGCACAAATTCCTTTATACCACCCAGATGAGAGTCTTGATCAGAAGGAAATCGCTGAACAACCCAAGAAACTTTAGGATACGCCAGCATTTGTGATAACTGTGCAAAATGTAGTCTAGAATTTTATGTTGGGAGTAGATCCACACAGCCCTTGAACTGCAGTGCTGCAGGTCTGTCCTTTCCAGGAGTACAGCCATCTGTTACTCTTTGCAAAGAGCTGACACTCAAACAGAGCTTTGTCCCTTCTTGCCTTTGGTGTATGTGCTGGAACATAGGGGTGACTTTATGAGCAGCTATAATTCCAGCATACAGACACACTCAGCTCTCTTTCCTTCTCATCAGGAAGAGACAATGGCATTAACCATGTGGCCTTGTGTCTGACATTACTTCATGGAAGAACAGTCTCTCAGACTCCTCCTGGGCATGATGGAAGTGATGGAAATAAAGTAATTCCAGGAAATAAAGGAATGATTATAGCATCTCTAAAGAGGATATTTGCTTGTGACTGCCAAAGTGCTCAAGTGAGTTTTCTAAACCTAGATAAGTAAATAGAAAGGAGGCTTCCTGCTGCTGTAGACAGTGCTGAAGATTGCACCTTTTCCTGACAAGTATAAACTTTGCCACAGGTATTCAATGGTTGCTCCTCACTCTGTTGGATTACTTGAGACTCTTCTACTTGGACTTGTCAGTTGGAAAGAATAGAAACATCTGACATTAAATCTTGAAGAGGAAATTTCTGAATGACATAAAGCAGAGCCCAGCCTGTTATTTACGTGTGCCAGCAGCATACAGCACTGGAATGTCTTCCAGGATGTGGGTGTTCCCTTCAAATCTCCTGGTGGGTCAGCACCTTTAGGATGGGGCTCCTGTGAACCCCCATGGGGGGTCCCATGGGAAAAAAGTGAGGACAATACTTTAAAGACAGGACTGAAACCTTTTAGTGATGGTTCTTGAGTCTGAAAATAGGGATAGGATTTGCCAGGTAGTGCCCATCATGGGAAAACTTCTTTTTACATATACTTTCCTTCTGTACAGTGACATCTCTTCTATCCTTCACATTCCTCTGCAATCTGCATGCTTTTCAAAAATAACTATGTTTCTTCCAGTGCTTGTGCTCAGGTTGATGCATGTTGTATTTTGATGTTTTCTCCATAAACTCTTATGTATGTATTTTCATGGTACTTCAATAAAAAACATCAAAATTTAAATTCAAAGCAAACCAAAAGCAATGGGCAAGAACATATGGAAAGGGATAAAACCATTAACATCTTTATTATGAGTGTTGCTTGTTCAAAAAATCAGCTTTGATTTGGCTTTATCTACTGCAAATTTATTTCACAAAAACCATAAAAAATTCTGAAGCTGTCACATATGTTTTTACAAGGATCTCTAATACTTTGCAGACTGCATAAGACTATGAAGTAGTGGATCAGTATGAGGTTAGTACCTGTGAGATGATTTTCTTCTATGTTCCCATGAATCTTTGCAATTTCTTTTGATGAAAAAAAAAGTTTATAGTTTATTTTTCTCCAAACAGCAGACATAGTGTAATAAATTAGTGGATCAGTATGAGGTTAGTACCTGTGGGATGATTTTCTTCCATGTTCCTGTGAATCTTTGCATTTTCTTTTGATGAAGAAAAAGTTTATTTTTCTCCAAACAGTGGAGCTAGTGTAATAAATTCCTAGGGAAAAAAAAAAAAAAAAAAACCAAGTAGAGAAAAATCATTAAAGCTCAAATAAATATTTTTTAGCTTTTAGTGTCTAATATTTAGCTTTCATTTCGTGCTGGAAAGAATGGAGATTGTTAGAAACATGCTATGATTATGGGTGAGTGTTTGCTTCTTTTATTCATGCTAAGTGAAATCTAACAGCAACGTGCTCAAGGAGTGTCAGGAGTTACCTTTCGTAGAACTTTGACCATCAGGATTTCTCCCTTTGTCCCTTCTCTTGCTAGTTTAACACAGCCTGATGATTCTTGTCGCTACAGCCAGCTGTCTCTGCTGGTGGTGATGGTGATGGAACTCCTAAGACTTCTGTGAGTGTTATTGCCTCTAGGCCTTAAATGAAGGGAGGCTGCAGACAACTGGGGCAATGTCATTAGAAACTCATCAGCACTGGTTGTTAATGAACCATTTGATAAAGCAAAAGGAATTCGCTCTGCTGTTTGCACTAACCACAACAACAACAGAAAGGGCAAGGGTAAAGCTTTGGATGCAAAAATACTCCTTGCAGGAGCAGTATGAATCAGCATGCACATGACATGGTATAGGGATAGGCAGGGTGGGCAGGGATTTGCAGATGACATTTCCATATTGATTTTATAAAATAGTGCTGGTCTGTGCTTAGTTTGTGCTGCAAAAATTGCAGTGTGAACTACTTCAGTTGTAGCTCTTTGGCAACAGAGAATTGTGAGGCTAAATATGACTTCAGTTCCTTTACCCTTGATAGCTGATTTTTGCACCTGAAATCCCAGAGCTAACAGTTTGGCAAGTTTGTGCTCACACGTAGGTATGTATTCACTTATAAAATCTATTTTGTCCAAAAATCCACCTTATATCCATATAAAACTATCTACATGTTTTATAAACATTATTGGTTTGTTCAGCTTTTATTTCTCTTTTGTGCTTAAGAGCAGGTTACACACTTAGGACTGATGTGTGAGGTCAAAGGTCAAAGGGCTTTTCTTGTTTTATAGCCCCCAGATGGTTTTTTCACCAACATACTTCCCCACCATTTCTTGATTTGACTTTCTTCTTTCTAGTCCCTCATGCCATGCAGGTTTTTTTTAACTTTTAACACTACCTTGTGCACATATTTTTTTCCCTTTTCCTCCCTTGACCTATGCTCCATTCATGCATTCCCATTGCACCCTATTTCAACTCATACACTTTTTCCAAGCTTTTTTTCCCACACCTTTGTTTTTCTTCCATTCAACTGGGAAAATGATGTTCTTCACACCTAAAGCAGCAGTTCTTTACTAATGATGGTCAAGTTTCAGCATGCATATTCACATATATGGTGGAAATAACATGGTTAAGGGCCACTGACTATTTTTCGAGGGACAGGACCTTTAAATTTAAGAGGCTAAATGTTCTTTGTACTGTAGAATGATTTAGCTTAAAATTACTGTGTCAGATTATGAATTATACAAAATAGTTTTCAGTATTTGGATGGATTATAAAGCCTCACCTTATATATCTTTATTTTTACCTTTTTTTTTGCATTTGTACGAACTGCCAAGGTTTACAACCTGTGTGTATGCACTTCAGTATTAAGTTCTTGACTGCTTCAGTTTATTTTATTGTCCTTTGCAGTGCTATGTTATCGGCAAGTGTAGCAACATCAGTTGCATATATTTGTTTGAATACTACCCATCATATCATCCTTACTTAAATCACATTTTAACCTATTTTTGAAAGCTTTAAAAATGCATACAATGCTCCCAATTAATATTAGGATTAAAAAATGGATTATCAGATTATTTTGGCCAAATAAATGATTCAATCCTCTGCTGAAAAGAAACAGAAACAGCATCTGAGCTGGGATGTAGATGGTTAAGAAAGTGGTGCTCTGTAAGAATTAACAGAAAAAAAAAATAGTACAGAAAGAATATTTCTTCTGAACTACCAGAGCCTAGCATTTTCATAAATCATAATCTTGATGTCAAATCTTGGATATTAATGAAATGATGATTGCAAGAATAGCAATGCAAAAATATTTGAGATAATGATTTCTGAGGTTTGTATTGCCCCATTCCACCCATCAACCAATAGGAAGTCAAAGCATATTTTAAGAGAAGTTTATTAAAATCACTTACATTTGAAAAGACTATCTACATTTCAGGAGTGGCTTCAGGTTCTTCCCCTATGGATATAGCTTATCTTTGTTTTCAGAATTGCTGAAGCCAAAAGTACAGTCTGTAAGTTTGAGTGAACTTTCTTCACCTAATTTCAAATCTGCTTGAACTTAGTGACTTTGTATATTTGATTTAAGTTTCTTGGAGATTGTATTCAATAAAGAAGAAGAGTACAGGTGAAGGGAGAAGAGACAGAAATAACCAAGAAAAAAACCCCTTGAGATCTATCTATCTATCTATCTATCTATCTATCTATCTATCTATGCTACATATGAATTACTTGCTTCTTTTTTAGTATCTTCTGTGTTTTGCAGCTTCAAATTTTTCTGTGGAAAAAAAAAATCAAGTAGCCATTTTTGGTCCTAATAGAATCATGCACAATGTGTTTTTTCCTTCACCAGCTGCAGCCTTAGCAGACAACTAAATGGTATGATTTATTTGCCCGGCCTTGCAAGATATTCTTCCAAAAGTGAATCATGGTATGCCAGAAGACACATGGAATGGAGTGATCTATGTTGTTCTTCTCTTATTGTCTGCTGGAAAGTCTGTCCATTCCTGATTTTAATCACACACACTTAGTGGTCAAGCTAATTCACCCTGCCAGCCAGATGATCTAGTTTGGTGTCCACTGCTGTTATTAGAGACAGGAGGTCAAACCTTTTATCTATTTTTGCCAAACTCAGTGGGACACAGTTTCTTGCTGGGAGTCTTTGGAACAAGGTGATAAATCTTATTGTTAATATCCCAGTAGGTAGCAACATGTCTTCCTACAAGCATATCCTCAGACTTTTTCCAGGCTCTGTGAACATAAATAAAACTTTGGAAAATCCTGTGGGGATTTTGTTTTATTTTTATATCTGTCATAAAAGTGTCTCCACTTACTCAAAGCCTAATTGTGAATTGTCAGCACAGAGCCTTACAAGATTTTGTCTTCATTTTCATGTCCATAAAACAAGAATGTAATTGAACCATGCTAACAATTTTATGCCTGCTTGTGTGTACAGGTAGTTTTTTTGTGGCATAACCAGTCTACATTGCTTGTAATAGTTTGGTAATATACTAGAACCCACTAAAATACAATGCAAATGGATTTGGGGAATGCCACACTACAGAGAACTTGCTTTGCCTGACAGAAATTCTTGGATGGCGAAGAGCAGTGATTTTCTACCTAGGATCTGAGTTGGTGGACACAGGGAGAGAGTTGTGGTCAATAACTCTGTGTCCAGATGCAGCTCAGTAATGAGTGGTGTCCCTCAGGGCTCTGCCTTGGGACTGGTGCTCTTTAATATCTTCATCAGTGATGGAGAGAGTGTGAGTGCACCCTCAGCACCCTCAGCAAATTTGCAGATGACACAAATCTGAGTGGTGCAGCTGACACACCTGAAGCCATCCAGGGGGACCTGGACAAACTCAAGAAGTGGGCTCATGAGAACCTTGTGAGGTTCAACAAGTCCAAGTGCAAGGTGCTGCACCTGTGCTGGGCAATCCCAGACATGAGCACAGACTGGGAGAAGTATTTATGGAGAGCATCCCTGCAGAGAAAGCCTTGGGGGTTCTGATGGACATGAGCCAGCAATGTGCACTCATGGGCAGGGAGCCAACTGAATCCTGGGCTGTATCAGAAGAGGGGTGGCCAGCAGGTGAAGGAGGTGATTCTCTCCCTCTTCTTTGCCCTCATGAGACCTCACTTGGAGTGCTGCATCCAACTCTGGTGTCCCCACATATGAAACACATCGACCTATTAGAGCAGGTCCAGAGCAAGCCACAAGGATGATCAGAGGTCAGGAGCACCTCTCCTGTGAGGACATGCTGAGAGTGCTGGGGTTGTTCAGCACTGAGAAGAGAATCTTCTCTCTCTTCCAGGGACACTTCACTGCCTTTCAGTACCTAAAGGGGGCTTATAAATAAGAGAGAGAGGAGCACCTCTCCTGTGAGGACATGCTGAGAGTGCTGGGGTTGTTCAGCATTGAGAAGAGAATCTTCTCTCTCTTCGAGGGACACTTCACTGCTGCCTTTCAGTACCTAACGGGGGTTTATAAATAAGAGAGAGAGAGACATTTTACATGGGCAGATAGTGATAGGAGAAGGGGGAACAGTTTTAAATGGAAAGAGAGACTTAGGTTCAATGTTAGGAAGAAATTCTTTACTCTGAGGGTTGCAAGGTACTGAAAAAGATTACACAGAGATTATGAATGCCCTTTTCCTGGAAGGGCAATGTTAGACAGGACTTTGAGCAAGTGGGTGATCTAGTCCATGCAGGGAGTTTCGAAGTAGATGATCTTTCAGGTCCCATCCAATCCAAACCATTCTATGATTCCAGGAATTGAAATCCTGAAAAGAACAGAACATGACTTTTGAGCTGGCTGCAAAAGGTGCCTTGAAAGAAGCTTTTATGTTACACCACGGTTTATGTGGAATTTGGCATTTATGGATCAAAACCAATAAAGCCACCTGTGTACAACTGTAAAATAGCTTATGCTTAGCTTTGTCTCTAAGCATTAATTTAAGATCTAAGGTTCACATTGCTTAGAGCCTTTGTGGATACTGTGAAAACTTGCTTTATTTTTTTTTCTGTTATTAAGCTGACAGCCAGATTAAATGCTGATTGTAAAGTTCTTTCCCTCTCCCTACTACTGCACTTACTGCATCCTGGCCAAATGAAATTACATGGTTGTATAATAGAGGTACATTTATAACAAAAAGGTATATTATTACAATATATTCATATTATATAAAAGTTCAAAACTTATAATGTAAATTCATTATAATAAAAAGGCATTGAAAGAGTAAAGATGTTTTAAAAGAATGGATTAATTGTGAAATTGTCATAGCACTAGAAATCTTGTAATCCCCATGCAGGGCCCAGTTGGGCTAGTCTACCCACATAATCTTTATTGTACCCTGCAGACTAACCAGCTGTGATTCACATTATCTAATTAATTGCTTTTAATTGTAGTTGTTTTAGCAATCCTCAGCCTTGGTTTTTCTGACAAACTGGTTACTGTACAGTCAGCACTAAGGGTCATCCCTTGGTGTTTTGGGGGGGTTGTTTTAGTTGTGTTTTGTGTTTTTTGGTTTGGTTTTTTTGTGTGGTTTTTTTGGGTTTTTTTGGTTGTTTTTTTTTTTGGTTTTTTTTGCCTTTTTTTGGCTTTTGTGTGGTTTTTTGGGGGTTTTTTGGGGTTTTTTTGGGTTTTTTTTGCCTTTTTTTTGGCTTTTTTTTTTTGCCAGAAGTGTCTCATCTTCCATAGGTCTCTATAACTATCTGAAAGTGTCACCTTCCCATTCTTCACACAGACACATCTTTTACTCTAGTTCATTTTCCCTTTCCAGGGTCTCCTCTGCTTTCACCAACAATACAAGAGAAGAACCAGTTCTGGAATTACATTTCATCACTCTGTCCACATTTAATAATCAATGATGAGTCTTTCACATTCACAGCAAGATCCTTGGAATACCTTCTGAAGAAGAAAGAAGCAATGAGCTAGGGTCGCTATCACAATTCTTTTGGCTCAAACTGGGAGATAGGCATTGATTTACCTGTAATCCCTGAAAAGGAGGAATTTTTTGATGTTTTTTCTTTCAGCAAAGGATTAGTTGGTGACTTATTCTTTCCAAATATAAGAAGGTAGCTCAGATTCCATTTCTCCTCTGATATGGAACCAGCTGGCCTGGTGGACAACAAGCAGCACAGGGCAGCTGTCATTGCTCTAGTACCACATTTTTTTAACTGAGTCCAGAAAGATTTTTTTTGTCTCAACTGTCTTCCACAACTGAAAAGTGAAAACCAAATTTTCTCTCTCCTTCTTTTCTATAAGTCTTCAAAGGAGTCTGCAGTGCAATGTGCAGAACACCCACAGCACTGTATCCTAAACTGCAATTAGCTCTGAGAAAAAACTGTAACCATGAAGTGCACATTTTAGAGCATCAAAGAATACAGATGCTTTTTTTCCTAAATTATTCTTTATTATGATGTAATTGCTTAATTTTAATTTTGCCTTAGCACATGCTGAGAAACTCCAAGTAGACTGCTGTATTGTGCATTGATTTTCTTCTATGAATTCCTGCTGCGACAAATATTAGAACATATTTAATACAAATACACATTTATTTAATGTATATGTTCACATAAATACTAAAAGCAAGTGTTCTTCCACTTCTATATTACAGACTGAAAAGGACTTGAAAGAATGCTTTGTGGAACATACACTGTCTTTTTCTCTGTCAAATAAACTAATATGCTTTAATTGTTTTTTGAGTTTAGTTTATAGAGGTATGTCATGACTTCTAAAGGTGACTTTTTGACAATGGAAGTACAAGATAGGGTGTAAATCCTTAGGTATATTTTTCTTGAGTTGGTTTATAGTGAGAAAGGAGAAATGTCCCAGCTCTGTTGCAGATAAATTTTCTGACCTTGGTCAAACTGCTTAAATTGTCTGAGTGAAATCCTACCCCTACTAGAGTCAAGAGGATTTTTGCTATTTATTTGAATGGGGCAAAGATATCACATTTGAATTCTGAATTGTTAATAAGAATGGGATAACATGTATCTAACTCTCACAGCTCTTGTGAAGCTAATTAATCAGCAGAGTACTTTGGGATCCTCAGAAGTATAATAGGAGCTGCAAGTACTATTATTTATTTGTCATGTAATTGGAAACCAGCAAGGTAAAAAGTCATTGATAAAAATCCACATCACAAGGTCATTTCTTTCAGTGTTGCAAATCTCTTCTTCAATCAAGAGCTTTGTAACTGATGAAAAGTACTGCCTAATCATAACATTATCAAGTCAATTTAATTGGTGCTCTGGCAGCACATGAGATCATAATGAAGTCATTTTTGCTAGTTACAGGCTTAAAAATATTTTTATAGCAAGTGGAAACTTTAAAGGCCTTACAGACAGGATTAAGGTTTTCTGTCTCTGTTATAAATTGCCTTTGTGTGGTAGATACCAGCTGTTTTAATCATGTCTAAATAAACTATTAGTAAGCATGATATTATGTGTTTATACATATCCTTTATAGGACAGGTATTACATAGTTTATGCCTTTAAAATTAATGTTCAGATATGTCAAGGTAAAGAAGCAGCACTTTTGGATTGGAAGGGTTCTGATGTTTTCATGTTTGAACACTGGTAGTTGCCGAACCACAGGTTTTTAATACGCCCTGTGTTTTTGAAAATCCCATTTTTGACAACAGAAAGCTCATGTTTTTGCATAATACTCTGTTTCATTTTGTCAGAAACTTAAAGCCCCAAAACTGATATCGCCTTCACTAGGTGAAGGTTTGGAGTAAGAATGGTTGGTTAGATTTCTATCAGCATTTCCTGTTACATCAAGTGAATTGCTTAATTTACCATGGTGTAAGCTTCTGTATCACAACAGATGGAAATAATGTCATTTATCTTTTCTTTGCCCCATCTCTTTCATAGCTGGAGTCACTGAGAGCTCTTTTGCCACTACGAGGGTCCTCCTGCCTGCCATCACTCCCCTCCTTGAAGAGCTGGATACTGTGGCCACAAGTCCCTGCAGTGAGCTCCTGCCACTGAGCATGTGCCACCTGCCACGGCTTGTGGCCAGTGAAGGGCAGGCTGTGTTTCAGCTCTCTTGCCACTCACTGCTTTAACACTGACTAAAAAGCTCATTTTAAAATGCAGCCTTCAGAAAAAGCAGGAAAAGCAAAGCAGCCAAAAGGCTAAGTGTAGTGGCTCAAGAAGTGATGGTGTTTATGAGGGAGTTTAAAATCAGCTCCTTTCCTGCCTAGTTTCTCACTTCCATCTTCTTCCCTCCCTCCCTACCTCCCTTCTATTTGGAGTCCTCTTCCTCTTTGATATTGCCCAAGCTGCACAGCCCACTTTAAGTAAGTTGTGCCTGAATGTGTCTTGAGTACTGGAAAGCTGAAATTTCTTTCCCTCTCTGATGGAAAGCAAGGAACTGTGGCATTGAACTCTGGCTAAACAAGACTGCTTTCCACTGCAGCTTATCCAGGGAAAGGTGAGAAAGAGTGACTGCCAGAGGAGACAAACTCTTATGGGAGTTTAACAGGTGCAGGTGTTTTGTCTTTATAGGCAAAACCTCATAAATCAAGAGGAAAAAAATATTACAAGAGCCCTGATAGATAAGGCCAAAGACCATAGGAAGTAAAATAATGAAAGACAGCTTTTTCTTCCATTTTCCCTTGTTGAGTATCACATCCTTACTTATACTGAAGTGCATTCTGTGTGGACTACCACTCTGACAGTGTGAAAGAATACTAAAGTGAGTGTAAAAAGTAGCTTTTCAGATGCAATGGTTTAAAGGATCCTTCCATGTAACATTTGTAAAGCAATAGGTGTGGTGCTTAGTTTCATTGCCTTTTTCCCTAAGCACCAGCAACTTGTCAGACTTACCACAGAAGCCCACTACTGCCATCTAGTTTGGTACAGCCAATGTCTGTTTGCTCATACATACAAATAAAACCAAGTATTCCACCCCCTCTCTCTCCAAAATGTGCCAGGTTTTCAGGAAGCAGAGAACAAATCACCCCTAAAGCTGGGGCAGATCTTTGCTTAAGATGTTCCTGGGTAATCTGAGAAAGGGTAGGTACTTATAGAAAGAATGTCAACATTTATTTTTTTAATATTATGAAGAAATTATTATGACCAGCACCTATGAACTTCACCTGAAGGCATTCTAAACTACCTTCTTGAGTTTGCAAGGGACTACATCTCCAACTCTCCCTAAGAACCCCAGCTGCCACACTGAGTGCCTTCAACACACTGCAACTGCTGTGTGCACTTCTGCCAAGTCTTTCACCTTCTCTCATTCTTTGCATTGATAAATTTAGCCTAATTTTAGTCTGAAGCTTATTTAAGGTAGAGGTCATTGTCTCATAAAACTTGGGATAAAATCAGATGCCATCTAAAGCTTAGGCTTTAGATTTGCAAGTTCTTAACTTCAAATCTCAGTTTAGGCCTGTTAAAAGCTTTGTTTTGGTAAAATTGTACCCCAGTTAATACTGTGATGAATTTAGCTTTTCTGTTTACCTCAATCCACCTCAAAGGTAACAGGTTGATCTTGTTACTAGTCCTTCTGGTTAACCCTGCAAAGGAAGGACCAAGTTCATTGTAGATGCAGCTTGAGAAGTTATGGTCCTCAC